>NC_143499.1:33448125-33600416 GCF_051622355.1 Phaseolus vulgaris
ACATTCAAACACCTTTAATTTCTTGTCTTTAAATTCAAGTACCTTTAATTTCTTGCTTTTACATTCAAGCAACTTTAAAATTCAGCCCTTACTTTCTTGCTTTTATTTTTCAGCACCTCTTTTATTCATTAGCACTTTTATTTCGCTTTTGAATGTTTAAATTGTTGTCCAATTTTTTTTTTATTACCTCTTGTCATTGTGTCATATGTTCTTAGTGTTCTAGATTACTTTGATTTTACTTATTTTGCTTTAAATTTTGAACTCTAAAAATCACTAGAAGTTTGTTTAAAGTAAAGGTAGATAGTAAAGATAGATCTTTGTTCCAAACATAAGATTTCAAGTGATCAATTAATTTGAATCCAACACTTTTTTTTTTGAGAAATTGGTAGTAAATGAAATATGCTTGAAAAGAATTGTGGACATCTTATTTCCATAAACATCCAATTAGTATATAAAAAAAAACAAAGAGAACAAAAGTAGACGCCACCATTTTTATTTTTTTTGGTCAAATCACCATTTCTCAAAGTGGATTCATGTTATTTGGCAAATTGATTTCAACATTGTGGAATTGATCCTTTTGCTTTTACATTTTTCTAGCAATAGTAAAACTTCATTATTCAAGGCTAAGTAAGTATCTTAGAGTCTTTTTGTGTGCCTTTTTCTTGCTTGTCTTCCTTTTCAAGTTTTGTCATTATCTCTTTCTCTAATTTGGTTTAGCTTTTCTTGCTTGAGCTTTTTTTGTTTGTCCTTTTTTTTTTCTTTTCCTTAAGTTTTGTGGTGGTTTCCTTTAAGATTGAGTGTTGAAGGCTTTGTCATTTTTCAACCTTAAGAAAGACCTTTCTTAAGGGAAGAAATTTTTCTTTGAGTGCTTTGAGTGATCTCTCCATAAGTGGCCCAAACTTGAGAGTGTTTTTTCTTACTAACTTCTATTTCTCTAATTGTTTGTCACTTGTGCATTATGGCTCATATTTCTTCAGGAGAATCTTCTAAATCCCAATCTTCCCAAAAAGCTTTCCTCATGGGTGAGTTGGCGGCGGCCAAAAGATCCTTAGCTCAAAAGGATGAAGAAATTGTTAGATTATATGACCTTAAACAAGAGGGGGGTGTATTGTTTAAGAGATGTTTTTGAAAACTTTTTGAATGTTTAACAAATTCTTTGTGTGAATCCAGAACAAAAATCAATTTATCCAAGAATATAAGCACTAAATCAGCAAAGCAACAAAAAAACAATCGGTTGTTTCTTCGAAACAATCGGTTGTTTATACCAGAAAAGCTTAAAACAAAATTTAAATGAGTTTAAGGTAAGAGAGAAATACACCAACAGTTTATACTGATTCACTCTTAAGCCAAGAGCTACATCCAATCCCCAGAAAACTACTGGGTAATCCACTAAGTAATCAAACCAGATTACAATACACAAACCACCAAAGTAGTGACCTTGAACCCTTCAAGAAACACACTCCCTTTGGCAAAACACACACCAAGAGTATTGATCTTGACCACCTCAAGAGCACACAACACTCCTTGGCAACACAACACTAGAAATACAGAAGGTTGAGAAGGGATTACACTTGTTTACAAAACAAACTGAATCAATACAATTGCAATCCTATTCCACTCTCTTTGAAAACCCAAAGCTTGATGTGAATGTTCAAATCTTGAAATCAACTTTTTCACAACTGAAAAACTCAAATTTGTTTCTTTCACACGTTTGAAAACATAAACAAACTATTTATATTTTCCAAAGATTGGTCAAAACAATTAATGAAGGAGCGTATTCAGTTGGAAATCATTTAAAGCACATTCAACAACCAAAACAAAATTCTGTTAGGATTTTCAAAGAAACAGTCGGTTGAAACCACGAAACAACCGATTGTTTGGTTTGACCGTTAAGTCAACCAAACTAAAACAGTTTTCAACCTTTTAAAAAACTCCTAAGAGTAAAACAACCGGTTGATTCGACAAAAGAACAGGTTGTTTTTCACTTAGTTGGAAAAACACTTTATATTCTAAAAGGTTTTAAACCACATCAGTTTTAGATTCAACAAAGGAGTGGATCACATTCTATTCTACCCAGATCCCTCCCAAAACACAACAGCAACACCAGCCTTGCATCAAACACATAGGATTTGGATTCTTCAAAGCACTTGATCACACTTGATCAACAATCTCCCCCTATTTGATGAAGACAAATCCCTGGTTGCTTGTGTTGATCTTGATTGAATCTGAAACTATACCTACAAAACAAAAGCTATGCAATCCATAACATCTCTCATAGTAGGTTATGATCATACATCAACTATATTTTGTAAGTGGTTATTCCCTCGATTCAATCAGTTGTTTCTATCAGCAAAAGCAAAAACAGTTTAAAAACATAAATTAAAGAGATATAACAGTTTGAAACAGTTTGTAGAGCAACACATAAATCAATTCTCCCCTTATTTGTCTTCACAAATAGACTTTATGCATAGAAAACAGTTTAAAAGAGATTTTGAGAGTCAAGAATGCCTAACTCATTTCTTAAAAAGAAAAACCTGTCTTTTGGCAAAGGTTTTGTAAATATATCAGCAAGCTGTAGTTTTGTTTCAATGAACTTCATCTCACAATCTCCATTGTTCACATGATCTCTTATGAAGTGATGACGAATGTCAATGTGCTTTGTTCTTGAGTGTTGAATCTGATTTTTGGTGAGATTTATAACACTTGTGTTGTCACAAAGCAAAGGAACCTTGCTGATCTTCAATCCAAATCTGCAAGTTGTTGTTTAAGCCAAAGAATTTGTGCACAGCAGCGCCCAGCAACAATGTATTCAGCCTCTGCAGTGGAAAAAGCTACACAAGGTTGTTTCTTACTATGCCAGGAAATGAGACTTTATCCAAGAAGATGACAAGTGTCACTTGTACTTTTTCGGTCCAGCTTACATCCTGCAAAGTCAGAATCTGAATATCCAATTAAATATATAGGTGAGTAAGAAGGATACCATAGACCAACATTGGTAGTTCCTTTGAGATATTTGATAATCCTTTTTGCAGCTTTGAAGTGAGATTCCTTTGGATTTGCTTGATATCTTGCACAAAGACATACGAAAAACATGATATCCGATCTACTTGCTGTGAGATAGAGTAAAGAACCAATTAAACCTCTATATTTTGTTTGATCTACCCCTTTTTCAGCAGCATCTGCATCCATATAACAGCTTGAAGGCATAGGTGTGTTAGCTTCCTTGCAACTCTCCATCTCAAATTTCTTGAGGATTTCTTTGCAATACTTTGATTGGCATAGGAAAATTTCATCATTTGATTGTTTAACCTGCAGCCCAAGAAAGAAGGAAAGTTCTCCCATCATGGACATTTCAAACTCACCTTGCATTGCTACAACAAACTCCTCACACAAACATGATATCCGGTCTACTTGTTGTGAGATAGAGTAAAGAACCAATTAAACCTCTATATTTTGTTTGATCTACCCCTTTTCCAGCAGCATCTGCATCCATATAACAGCTTGAAGGCACAGGTGTGCTAGCTTCCTTGCAACTCTCCATCTCAAATTTCTTGATGATTTCTTTGCAATACTTGGATTGACATAGGAAAATTTCATCCTTTGATTGTTTAACCTGCAGTCCAAGAAAGAAGGAAAGTTCTCCCATCATGGACATTTCAAACTCACCTTGCATTACTACAACAAACTCCTCATACAAACTATCTTTGGTAGCACAAAAAATGATGCCATCAACATAGATTTGGACCAAAATAATTTTATAATTTGCTTTCTTGATGAAAAGAGTTTTGTCAATCATTCCTCTTTCATAGCCATGAGATAAAAGGAAGTTGCTAAGCCTCTCATACCACTGCCTTTTTCTTAATGAAAAGAGTTTTGTCAATCATTCCTCTTTCATAGCCATGAGATAAAAGGAAGTTGCTAAGCCTCTCATACCACTACCTTGGAGCTTGCTTAAGCCCATACAAAGCCTTTTTCAACTTAAAAACATGATTGAGATGTTGATGATCCTCAAAACCCGGTGGTTGCTCAACATACACTTCTTCATTGATAAAACCATTGAGAAAAGCACTTTTCACATCCATTTGAAAGATTTTGAATCCACTCATACAAGCAAAGGCCAGCAGCAGCCTCACAACTTCCAATCTTGCAACAGGAGCAAAGGTTTCACCATGGTCAATACCTTCTTCTTGATTGTAGCCCTTGGCAACTAGCCTTGCCTTGTTCCTAGTAATCACACCGGTCTCATCTAGCTTGTTTCTGAATACCCATTTAGATCCAATGATGTTCATCTCATTTGTTTTGGGGACAAGAAACCACACATCATTCCTAGCAAACTGATTCAGCTCTTCATGCATTGCATTCACCCATTTTTCATCTTTAAGAGCTTCTTCAATAGACTTTGGTTCAACTTGAGAGACAAAAGCAGTGTGCCTGCAGAATTTTGAGATAGAGCTACGTGTAGAAAACCCTCCTTTATCTGCCCAATTATGTTCTCCACTGACAGATCCCTTGGAATTCTCCATTCTTCCAATCTTGCAACAGGAGCAAAGGTTTCACCATGGTCAATACCTTCTTCTTGATTGTAGCCCTTGGCAACTAGCCTTGCCTTGTTCCTAGTAATCACACCGGTCTCATCTAGCTTGTTTCTGAATACCCATTTAGATCCAATGATGTTCATCTCATTTGTTTTGGGGACAAGAAACCACACATCATTCCTAGCAAACTGATTCAGCTCTTCATGCATTGCATTCACCCATTTTTCATCTTTAAGAGCTTCTTCAATAGACTTTGGTTCAACTTGAGAGACAAAAGCAGTGTGCCTGCAGAATTTTGAGATAGAGCTACGTGTAGAAAACCCTCCTTTATCTGCCCAATTATGTTCTCCACTGACAGATCCCTTGGAATTCTCCATTCTTCCAATCTTGCAACAGGAGCAAAGGTTTCACCATGGTCAATACCTTCTTCTTGATTGTAGCCCTTGGCAACTAGCCTTGCCTTGTTCCTAGTAATCACACCGGTCTCATCTAGCTTGTTTCTGAATACCCATTTAGATCCAATGATGTTCATCTCATTTGTTTTGGGGACAAGAAACCACACATCATTCCTAGCAAACTGATTCAGCTCTTCATGCATTGCATTCACCCATTTTTCATCTTTAAGAGCTTCTTCAATAGACTTTGGTTCAACTTGAGAGACAAAAGCAGTGTGCCTGCAGAATTTTGAGATAGAGCTACGTGTAGAAAGCCCTCCTTTATCTGCCCAATTATGTTCTCCACTGACAGATCCCTTGGAATTCTCCATTCTTCCAATCTTGCAACAGGAGCAAAGGTTTCACCATGGTCAATACCTTCTTCTTGATTGTAGCCCTTGGCAACTAGCCTTGCCTTGTTCCTAGTAATCACACCGGTCTCATCTAGCTTGTTTCTGAATACCCATTTAGATCCAATGATGTTCATCTCATTTGTTTTGGGGACAAGAAACCACACATCATTCCTAGCAAACTGATTCAGCTCTTCATGCATTGCATTCACCCATTTTTCATCTTTAAGAGCTTCTTCAATAGACTTTGGTTCAACTTGAGAGACAAAAGCAGTGTGCCTGCAGAATTTTGAGATAGAGCTACGTGTAGAAAACCCTCCTTTATCTGCCCAATTATGTTCTCCACTGACAGATCCCTTGGAATTCTCCATTCTTCCAATCTTGCAACAGGAGCAAAGGTTTCACCATGGTCAATACCTTCTTCTTGATTGTAGCCCTTGGCAACTAGCCTTGCCTTGTTCCTAGTAATCACACCGGTCTCATCTAGCTTGTTTCTGAATACCCATTTAGATCCAATGATGTTCATCTCATTTGTTTTGGGGACAAGAAACCACACATCATTCCTAGCAAACTGATTCAGCTCTTCATGCATTGCATTCACCCATTTTTCATCTTTAAGAGCTTCTTCAATAGACTTTGGTTCAACTTGAGAGACAAAAGCAGTGTGCCTGCAGAATTTTGAGATAGAGCTACGTGTAGAAAGCCCTCCTTTATCTGCCCAATTATGTTCTCCACTGACAGATCCCTTGGAATTCTCCATTCTTCCAATCTTGCAACAGGAGCAAAGGTTTCACCATGGTCAATACCTTCTTCTTGATTGTAGCCCTTGGCAACTAGCCTTGCCTTGTTCCTAGTAATCACACCGGTCTCATCTAGCTTGTTTCTGAATACCCATTTAGATCCAATGATGTTCATCTCATTTGTTTTGGGGACAAGAAACCACACATCATTCCTAGCAAACTGATTCAGCTCTTCATGCATTGCATTCACCCATTTTTCATCTTTAAGAGCTTCTTCAATAGACTTTGGTTCAACTTGAGAGACAAAAGCAGTGTGCCTGCAGAATTTTGAGATAGAGCTACGTGTAGAAAGCCCTCCTTTATCTGCCCAATTATGTTCTCCACTGACAGATCCCTTGGAATTCTCCATTCTTCCAATCTTGCAACAGGAGCAAAGGTTTCACCATGGTCAATACCTTCTTCTTGATTGTAGCCCTTGGCAACTAGCCTTGCCTTGTTCCTAGTAATCACACCGGTCTCATCTAGCTTGTTTCTGAATACCCATTTAGATCCAATGATGTTCATCTCATTTGTTTTGGGGACAAGAAACCACACATCATTCCTAGCAAACTGATTCAGCTCTTCATGCATTGCATTCACCCATTTTTCATCTTTAAGAGCTTCTTCAATAGACTTTGGTTCAACTTGAGAGACAAAAGCAGTGTGCCTGCAGAATTTTGAGATAGAGCTACGTGTAGAAAGCCCTCCTTTATCTGCCCAATTATGTTCTCCACTGACAGATCCCTTGGAATTCTCCATTCTTCCAATCTTGCAACAGGAGCAAAGGTTTCACCATGGTCAATACCTTCTTCTTGATTGTAGCCCTTGGCAACTAGCCTTGCCTTGTTCCTAGTAATCACACCGGTCTCATCTAGCTTGTTTCTGAATACCCATTTAGATCCAATGATGTTCATCTCATTTGTTTTGGGGACAAGAAACCACACATCATTCCTAGCAAACTGATTCAGCTCTTCATGCATTGCATTCACCCATTTTTCATCTTTAAGAGCTTCTTCAATAGACTTTGGTTCAACTTGAGAGACAAAAGCAGTGTGCCTGCAGAATTTTGAGATAGAGCTACGTGTAGAAAGCCCTCCTTTATCTGCCCAATTATGTTCTCCACTGACAGATCCCTTGGAATTCTCCATTCTTCCAATCTTGCAACAGGAGCAAAGGTTTCACCATGGTCAATACCTTCTTCTTGATTGTAGCCCTTGGCAACTAGCCTTGCCTTGTTCCTAGTAATCACACCGGTCTCATCTAGCTTGTTTCTGAATACCCATTTAGATCCAATGATGTTCATCTCATTTGTTTTGGGGACAAGAAACCACACATCATTCCTAGCAAACTGATTCAGCTCTTCATGCATTGCATTCACCCATTTTTCATCTTTAAGAGCTTCTTCAATAGACTTTGGTTCAACTTGAGAGACAAAAGCAGTGTGCCTGCAGAATTTTGAGATAGAGCTACGTGTAGAAAACCCTCCTTTATCTGCCCAATTATGTTCTCCACTGACAGATCCCTTGGAATTCTCCATTCTTCCAATCTTGCAACAGGAGCAAAGGTTTCACCATGGTCAATACCTTCTTCTTGATTGTAGCCCTTGGCAACTAGCCTTGCCTTGTTCCTAGTAATCACACCGGTCTCATCTAGCTTGTTTCTGAATACCCATTTAGATCCAATGATGTTCATCTCATTTGTTTTGGGGACAAGAAACCACACATCATTCCTAGCAAACTGATTCAGCTCTTCATGCATTGCATTCACCCATTTTTCATCTTTAAGAGCTTCTTCAATAGACTTTGGTTCAACTTGAGAGACAAAAGCAGTGTGCCTGCAGAATTTTGAGATAGAGCTACGTGTAGAAAGCCCTCCTTTATCTGCCCAATTATGTTCTCCACTGACAGATCCCTTGGAATTCTCCATTCTTCCAATCTTGCAACAGGAGCAAAGGTTTCACCATGGTCAATACCTTCTTCTTGATTGTAGCCCTTGGCAACTAGCCTTGCCTTGTTCCTAGTAATCACACCGGTCTCATCTAGCTTGTTTCTGAATACCCATTTAGATCCAATGATGTTCATCTCATTTGTTTTGGGGACAAGAAACCACACATCATTCCTAGCAAACTGATTCAGCTCTTCATGCATTGCATTCACCCATTTTTCATCTTTAAGAGCTTCTTCAATAGACTTTGGTTCAACTTGAGAGACAAAAGCAGTGTGCCTGCAGAATTTTGAGATAGAGCTACGTGTAGAAAGCCCTCCTTTATCTGCCCAATTATGTTCTCCACTGACAGATCCCTTGGAATTCTCCATTCTTCCAATCTTGCAACAGGAGCAAAGGTTTCACCATGGTCAATACCTTCTTCTTGATTGTAGCCCTTGGCAACTAGCCTTGCCTTGTTCCTAGTAATCACACCGGTCTCATCTAGCTTGTTTCTGAATACCCATTTAGATCCAATGATGTTCATCTCATTTGTTTTGGGGACAAGAAACCACACATCATTCCTAGCAAACTGATTCAGCTCTTCATGCATTGCATTCACCCATTTTTCATCTTTAAGAGCTTCTTCAATAGACTTTGGTTCAACTTGAGAGACAAAAGCAGTGTGCCTGCAGAATTTTGAGATAGAGCTACGTGTAGAAAGCCCTCCTTTATCTGCCCAATTATGTTCTCCACTGACAGATCCCTTGGAATTCTCCATTCTTCCAATCTTGCAACAGGAGCAAAGGTTTCACCATGGTCAATACCTTCTTCTTGATTGTAGCCCTTGGCAACTAGCCTTGCCTTGTTCCTAGTAATCACACCGGTCTCATCTAGCTTGTTTCTGAATACCCATTTAGATCCAATGATGTTCATCTCATTTGTTTTGGGGACAAGAAACCACACATCATTCCTAGCAAACTGATTCAGCTCTTCATGCATTGCATTCACCCATTTTTCATCTTTAAGAGCTTCTTCAATAGACTTTGGTTCAACTTGAGAGACAAAAGCAGTGTGCCTGCAGAATTTTGAGATAGAGCTACGTGTAGAAAACCCTCCTTTATCTGCCCAATTATGTTCTCCACTGACAGATCCCTTGGAATTCTCCATTCTTCCAATCTTGCAACAGGAGCAAAGGTTTCACCATGGTCAATACCTTCTTCTTGATTGTAGCCCTTGGCAACTAGCCTTGCCTTGTTCCTAGTAATCACACCGGTCTCATCTAGCTTGTTTCTGAATACCCATTTAGATCCAATGATGTTCATCTCATTTGTTTTGGGGACAAGAAACCACACATCATTCCTAGCAAACTGATTCAGCTCTTCATGCATTGCATTCACCCATTTTTCATCTTTAAGAGCTTCTTCAATAGACTTTGGTTCAACTTGAGAGACAAAAGCAGTGTGCCTGCAGAATTTTGAGATAGAGCTACGTGTAGAAAGCCCTCCTTTATCTGCCCAATTATGTTCTCCACTGACAGATCCCTTGGAATTCTCCATTCTTCCAATCTTGCAACAGGAGCAAAGGTTTCACCATGGTCAATACCTTCTTCTTGATTGTAGCCCTTGGCAACTAGCCTTGCCTTGTTCCTAGTAATCACACCGGTCTCATCTAGCTTGTTTCTGAATACCCATTTAGATCCAATGATGTTCATCTCATTTGTTTTGGGGACAAGAAACCACACATCATTCCTAGCAAACTGATTCAGCTCTTCATGCATTGCATTCACCCATTTTTCATCTTTAAGAGCTTCTTCAATAGACTTTGGTTCAACTTGAGAGACAAAAGCAGTGTGCCTGCAGAATTTTGAGATAGAGCTACGTGTAGAAAACCCTCCTTTATCTGCCCAATTATGTTCTCCACTGACAGATCCCTTGGAATTCTCCATTCTTCCAATCTTGCAACAGGAGCAAAGGTTTCACCATGGTCAATACCTTCTTCTTGATTGTAGCCCTTGGCAACTAGCCTTGCCTTGTTCCTAGTAATCACACCGGTCTCATCTAGCTTGTTTCTGAATACCCATTTAGATCCAATGATGTTCATCTCATTTGTTTTGGGGACAAGAAACCACACATCATTCCTAGCAAACTGATTCAGCTCTTCATGCATTGCATTCACCCATTTTTGATCTTTAAGAGTTTCTTCAATAGACTTTGGTTCAACTTGAGAGACAAAAGCAGTGTGCCTGCAGAATTTTGAGATAGAGCTACGTGTAGAAAGCCCTCCTTTATCTGCCCAATTATGTTCTCCACTGACAGATCCCTTGGAATTCTCCATTCTTCCAATCTTGCAACAGGAGCAAAGGTTTCACCATGGTCAATACCTTCTTCTTGATTGTAGCCCTTGGCAACTAGCCTTGCCTTGTTCCTAGTAATCACACCGGTCTCATCTAGCTTGTTTCTGAATACCCATTTAGATCCAATGATGTTCATCTCATTTGTTTTGGGGACAAGAAACCACACATCATTCCTAGCAAACTGATTCAGCTCTTCATGCATTGCATTCACCCATTTTTCATCTTTAAGAGCTTCTTCAATAGACTTTGGTTCAACTTGAGAGACAAAAGCAGTGTGCCTGCAGAATTTTGAGATAGAGCTACGTGTAGAAAGCCCTCCTTTATCTGCCCAATTATGTTCTCCACTGACAGATCCCTTGGAATTCTCCATTCTTCCAATCTTGCAACAGGAGCAAAGGTTTCACCATGGTCAATACCTTCTTCTTGATTGTAGCCCTTGGCAACTAGCCTTGCCTTGTTCCTAGTAATCACACCGGTCTCATCTAGCTTGTTTCTGAATACCCATTTAGATCCAATGATGTTCATCTCATTTGTTTTGGGGACAAGAAACCACACATCATTCCTAGCAAACTGATTCAGCTCTTCATGCATTGCATTCACCCATTTTTCATCTTTAAGAGCTTCTTCAATAGACTTTGGTTCAACTTGAGAGACAAAAGCAGTGTGCCTGCAGAATTTTGAGATAGAGCTACGTGTAGAAAACCCTCCTTTATCTGCCCAATTATGTTCTCCACTGACAGATCCCTTGGAATTCTCCATTCTTCCAATCTTGCAACAGGAGCAAAGGTTTCACCATGGTCAATACCTTCTTCTTGATTGTAGCCCTTGGCAACTAGCCTTGCCTTGTTCCTAGTAATCACACCGGTCTCATCTAGCTTGTTTCTGAATACCCATTTAGATCCAATGATGTTCATCTCATTTGTTTTGGGGACAAGAAACCACACATCATTCCTAGCAAACTGATTCAGCTCTTCATGCATTGCATTCACCCATTTTTCATCTTTAAGAGCTTCTTCAATAGACTTTGGTTCAACTTGAGAGACAAAAGCAGTGTGCCTGCAGAATTTTGAGATAGAGCTACGTGTAGAAAGCCCTCCTTTATCTGCCCAATTATGTTCTCCACTGACAGATCCCTTGGAATTCTCCATTCTTCCAATCTTGCAACAGGAGCAAAGGTTTCACCATGGTCAATACCTTCTTCTTGATTGTAGCCCTTGGCAACTAGCCTTGCCTTGTTCCTAGTAATCACACCGGTCTCATCTAGCTTGTTTCTGAATACCCATTTAGATCCAATGATGTTCATCTCATTTGTTTTGGGGACAAGAAACCACACATCATTCCTAGCAAACTGATTCAGCTCTTCATGCATTGCATTCACCCATTTTTCATCTTTAAGAGCTTCTTCAATAGACTTTGGTTCAACTTGAGAGACAAAAGCAGTGTGCCTGCAGAATTTTGAGATAGAGCTACGTGTAGAAAACCCTCCTTTATCTGCCCAATTATGTTCTCCACTGACAGATCCCTTGGAATTCTCCATTCTTCCAATCTTGCAACAGGAGCAAAGGTTTCACCATGGTCAATACCTTCTTCTTGATTGTAGCCCTTGGCAACTAGCCTTGCCTTGTTCCTAGTAATCACACCGGTCTCATCTAGCTTGTTTCTGAATACCCATTTAGATCCAATGATGTTCATCTCATTTGTTTTGGGGACAAGAAACCACACATCATTCCTAGCAAACTGATTCAGCTCTTCATGCATTGCATTCACCCATTTTTCATCTTTAAGAGCTTCTTCAATAGACTTTGGTTCAACTTGAGAGACAAAAGTAGTGTGCCTGCAGAATTTTGAGATAGAGCTACGTGTAGAAAACCCTCCTTTATCTGCCCAATTATGTTCTCCACTGACAGATCCCTTGGAATTCTCCATTCTTTAGGCAACTCATCCTGCTGCAGAATTTCAACCGGTTGTTTCGATGAATCAATCGGTTGTTTTTCTGGACAACAATCCAGTTTCTGCATAATGATGTTCTGTTCATCCTGTTCAGTGCTATTTTGTGAGGGTTTTAAGACTTTGTGATCAACTTCATCAAATACCATATGAACAGATTCTTCTACAATCATGAGCCTCTTGTTGTAGACTCTATAAGCATGACTATTTGATGGATATCCAATGAAAATGCCATTGTCCGCTTTTTCATCAAACTTTTCCAGATTTTCTTTCCCATTATTCAGAACAAAACAGCTACATCCAAACACTCTTATGTGGCTAATGTTTGGCTTCCTTTCATTGAAGAGTTCATAGGGTGTTTTTCTTCAAGATTGACCTTATTAGAACTCTATTCATCACATAGCAAGATGTGCTAACAACATCAACCCAAAAGTACTTGGGCAGGGAGGATTCACTTAGCATGGTTCTTGCTAACTCCTCAAGAGATCTGTTCTTTCTTTCCACTACACCATTCTTTTGAGGGGTTCTTGGTGCAGAAAAATTGTGCAAGATCCCTATCTTACAAAATTTGCTTAATTTCTCATTTTGGAATTCCCCTCCATGATCACTTCTTATTGAGTCAATACTGTTGTTCCTTGTGTTTTGTAAACCTCTTGAAAGCCGAGAAAGCATCACTCTTTGATTCCAAGAAGAGTGTCCATGAGTACCTAGAAAAACCATCCACAATAACAAGAGCATAATAATTGCCACCAAGACTCATGGTTCTTGAAGGGCCAAACAAATCCATGTGAAGCAGCTCAAGGGGTCTTGAAGATGAAACAATATTTTTAAGTTTGAAGGAATTTTTAACTTGTTTCCCCTTTTAACATGCTTCACATATGTGGTCCTTCTCAAACTTAAGCTTGGACAACCCAATCACAAGATCTTTTGAGATTAATTTGTTTAAGTGATTCATGTGAATGTGAGTTATTCTTCTATGCCATAACCAAGATTCATCATGCTTAGAAAGAAGACAATCAATGGAACAAGGAGAAGAGATATATAAGAGATAGACATTGTTGATTCTCTTACCAATCAACATTACCTCTTTTGGGTTGGGAAGACAGATTTCACAGGATTTGTCTTGAAGATGACTTGATAGCCTTTGCCACACAGTTGGCTAATGCTAAGCAAGTTGTGTTTTAGTCCCTCCACATACAAGATGTCATGAATTAGCAAGATACTTTTGTCTCCTATAGAGCCTCTTCCAAGAATTCTTCCTTTGTTGTTGTCTCCATATGTCACATGGCCTTCTTGTTTGAAGATGATGTTCACAAACTTAGATTTATCTCTTGTCATGTGTTTTGAGCAGTCACTGTCCAGATACCATTGTTGCATGCTTTCCATCAATTTTCCCTACAAAATTCAAGTTCAAGTGCAAAGATTTGGTCCCCTTGCAAATGTGGGTCCTCTTGAATTACTTTCATCACTAGGAACTTCAGAATTTTTGGGAATTCATCTCATAAAGCCTTTAGGAACAAAATATTTTCTAATTTTACATAATCTAACTGAGTGGCATCTCTTCATGCAGTAAAAACATGTAACAACCGGTTGTTTCGATTTAACAATCAGTTATTTTTCTGACACTTTTGAAAAAGAATTTGAAAACTTGTTCTGTGGATTAAAACCCAATCCAACTTTTCCAAAAACATAATTTTGAATTGCTAAGACACTCTCAAAGTTGGATTTTCCTTTTGAAAGCTTATCCACAATTTTCACAAGGTAGTGAACCTTCTTTTCAAGAGATTCACAATTTTCACAACCAAGAGAGTCACACTTGTAAGAAGAATTTTTGTAGAGCATTTCAAGGTTTTCAAAATCTGTTTTTGAATTTTCCAATTCTTCTTCCAGTGCTTTAACTCTGTTTTCAAGCCATTTGTTCATACCTTTCTAATGATTGTTCAAGAGAGCCAATCGGTTAGCTTCTTCATGGGTTTCTTTAAAAGCTTGAAATAATTGACTATAGTTTTCAACATTTAAGGAGGCACTAAAACTTACATTGCTTTCACTGCTTGAATCATCTTCCTTTTTAGCCATCAAACAGAGATTGGCTTTTTCAACTTCACTTGAAGATATGCTTGATGAGTCATCATTGCAAGCTTTTCTTGATTTTCCTTTCTTCTCTTCTTTGTCTAGCTTTTTAGCTTTCGTATTTCCCTGTTGTCCACATTCAAGGTATGTACAATTGTTAGTTGTAATCTTGGTAGAGTTTTTGTTATCATACGATGAGTCTCTTTTGCTGATCCTTTTCTTCAAAAAATTTCTGAGTTTCTTAAACAGCATGCTAAGCACTTTCTCTTCATTTTCATTTGTCCCTTCATGAATGACTTCTAAATTGTTCCACATTTCTTTAGCTGATTCACAATGCGAAATCTTGAAAAATTCATTGGAGTTTACAACAGATGTTATGATATTCTTGGCAATGCAATAAAATTTGGCCTTTTCACTTTCTTCATTAGTCCATTGGGACCAAGATTTTCTAGTAAAAGATCCATCCTTTTTCAATTTTAGGAATGAAATGACCATTTTCAATTGCATCCCAAATTCCTTGATCAATAGATTCAACAAAGATTTTCATTCTAGCTTTCTAGTACTTGTAATTCAAACCACAAAACAAAGATGGTTTGTTAATTAAAGCACCCTCCTCAAAAGGTAGTAATATATTTCAAGTACCAAGCTCTTAATGCCATTTGTTAGAATATATGGCCTTAAACGAGAGGGGGAGTTGAATTGTTTAAGAGAGGTTTTTGAAAACTTTTTCAATGTTTAACAAATTTTTTGTGTGAATCCATAACAGAAATCAGGTTATCCAAGAATATAAGCACTAAATCAGCAAAGCAACAGAAAAACAATAACCAGAAAAGCTTAAAACAGAATTTAAATGAGTTTAGGGTAAGAGAGAGATACACCAACAGTTTATACTGGTTCACTCTTAAGCCAAGAGTTACATTCAGTCCCCAAAAAATTACTGGGTAATCCACTAAGTAATCAAACTAGATTACAATACACAAACCACCAAAGTAGTGACCTTGAACCCTTCAAGAAACACACTCCTTTTGACAAAAACACACCAAGAGTATTGATCTTGACCACCTCAAGAGCACACAACACTCATTGACAACACAACACCAGAAATACAGAAGGTTGAGAAGGGATTACACTTGTTTACAGAACAAACTGAAATCAATACAATTGCAATCCTATTTCACTCTCTTTGAAAACCCAAAGCTTGATGTGAATGTTCAAATCTTGAAATCAACTTTTTCACAACTGAAAAACTCAAATTTGTTTCTCTCACACGTTTGAAAACATAAACAAACTATTTATATTTTCCAAATATTGGTCAAAGCAATTAATGAAGGAGCATATTCAGTTGGAAATCATTTAAAGCACATTCCACAACCAAAACAAAATTTTGTTAGGATTTTCAAAGAAACAATCGGTTGAAACCACGAAACAATCGATTGTTTGGTTTGGCAGTTAAGTCAACCAAACTAAAACAGTTTTCAACCTTTTAAAAAACTCCTAAGAGTAAAACAATCGGTTGATTCGACAAAATATCAGGTAGTTTTTCACTTAGTTGGAAAAACACTTTATTTTCTTTAAGGTTTTAAACCATAACAGTTTTAGATTCAAAAAATGAGTTGATCACATTCTATTCTACCCAGATCCCTCCCAAAACACAGCAGCAACACTAGTCTTGCATCAAACACATAGGATTTGAATTCTTCAAAGCACTTGATCACTTTTGATCAACAGAAATGAGACAAATGGAGGAGAGGCTCCAAAGACATGAATCGGCCCATGGCAGACCCTCAAGAGGAAGAAGATGGAATCAAAGGCGTGAATCAAGGAGTTATCACCAATATGGAAGCCAAGAAGAAGAGGAGGAATGGAGATTGAACAATTTTGAAGAGAGGTACCAACACGTTGTTAAAATGTCTTTACCTTATGTTAAAATTCCTAGTTTTAGTGGGGAAGGTGACCCTAATATCTATCTAGGATGGGAAGCTAAAGTAAAATAATTTTTTAATGTACATGAGGTCCAAGAAGACCAAAAGGTTAAGTTAGCATCCTTAGAATTTTTAGACTATGACATGCAGTGGTGGCATAAAACTGTAATGGACATTGGACTAAACAAGAGGTCAGTCGTGATCTCTTGGGAGGATTTAAAGTTATGCATGTGCGCTAGATTTGTTCCTTCACACTATAGGAAAGAGCTATTGTTGAAGCTCCAACGGCTTCAACAAGGAACACAAAGTGTGGATGATTATTTTATAGATCTTGAAACAACCTTAACTAAAGTTGGCATGCATGAAAGTGAGGAGTCCAAAATGGTTAGGTTTGTAAGTGGCTTGAGAAGGGAAATTCAAGATGTGGTAAAATTATATGAGTACTCATCTTAAGAAAAATTGGTTCACCTTGCCATCAAGGTTGAATCACAACTTTCAAAGAAAACCTTTTCTAAAAATACTCATAATGATGGCTACTACCAATCATCTTGGAAAAATAAAAACAAGTTTTCTTCTAAAGACTTTTCCCTCCAATTTTGTAAAGGAGTCCACTTACAACTCTAGGGATTCTAAACCCTTCACTATGACACCTAAATCTCCTACCAAAACCTAAAGTAGAAAGTGTTTTATATCTTTATGTTTTGGTCATATTGCTTCTAATTGTCCTTCCAAACGCAACATGATGGTAAAAGAGGGGATTGTCATGAGTGACCATAGTTCCCAAAGGTCTAAGTCTCCAAACCATTCTAGATCCCCAAGTGAGGAAGATAATGAGAGTCCATGTGAAGGCGACGTATTGGTAGTGAGGCGCATGCTAGGAAAAGTTTTGAAACCTTTTGATGAAAGTCAAAGAGAAAATATTTTTCATACTAGGTGTCTCATTAATGATAAGTTGTGTTCCTTAATCGTGGATGGGGGGAGTTGTGCAAATGTGGCAAGCACAAGAGTAGTAGATAAACTTGGATTGTCTACTATCTCTCATGTCAATCCCTATAAGCTTCAATGGTTAAGTGAAGAGGGGGAGATCATAGTAAATAAGCAAGTTCTCATAACCTTTTCTATTGGCAAATATAAGGATGAGGTCTTGTGTGATGTTGTCCCTATGGAAGCTACTCATATTCTTTTAGGTAGATCATGGCAATATGATAGAAAAACTCTTCATGATGGCCTTACCAACAAAATCTCTTTCAACTTCCATGGGCATAAGGTCACACTAAAACTCTCTCACCAAAGGAAGTCCATGAGAACCAACTTAAAATGAAATAAAAGAGAGAGAAAGAAAAAGATAAAAAGAATTCTAAGAGAAGCCTTCTCATCTCACCACAAGAGGTAAAACATGTAATGCTTTCCCAAAAGTCTATATACATAGCTTTTCCTAGGACCCTTACGAGTGAGTCGGCGGTAGATTATCCTACATGTTTGGAAAATTTGGTAAAGGAATTTGAAGATGTTTTTCAAGATCCCCCAAAAGGATTACCTCCTCTAAGAGGCATTGAGCACCAAATAGACTTTATTCCCGATGCTTCTTTACCAAATAGGCCTGCATATAGGACCAATCCAACCGAGGCCAAAGAAATTCAACAACAAGTAGAGGGATTAATAACTAAAGGGTGGGTGCAAGATAGCATGAGTCCTTTTGTTATGCCTATGATTATTGTCCCTAAAAAGGATGGAAGATGGAGGATGTGTACGAATTGTCGTGCCATAAACAACATAACCATTAAGTATAGGCATCCCATTCCTAGATTAGATGACTTGTTGGATGAGTTACATGGATCTCAAATATTTACCAAAATTGATCTTAAGAGTGGTTAGAACCAAATCCGGATTAAACCGGGAGATGAATGGAAAACTGCCTTTAAGACCAAGTTTGGTTTATAAGAGTGGTTAGTCATGCCCTTTGGCTTGACCAATGCTCCAAGTACCTTCATGCGACTTATGCACCATGTTTTAAGGTCTTTCATTGGCATGTTTGTAGTGGTCTATTTTGATGACATTCTTATCTATAGCTTGTCTTTAGAGGATCATAAGAAGCATGTTAGGCAAGTGTTGGAAACCCTTAGGAAGGAAACCTTGTATGCTAATTTGGACAAATGTGTGTTTGCCATAGATCATATAGACTTCCTAGGGTTTGTAGTGAGTTCTAAAGGGGTGCATGTGGATAAAGAAAAGGTTGCAGCAATACGACATTGGCCCACACCCACCGATGTTAGTGAGGTACGAAGTTTTCATTAACTTGCTATTTTCTATAGGAGGTTTGTGAAAGACTTTAGTACCATTGTCGCACCTCTCAATGTCATAGTGAAGAATGATGTTGTGTTTAAATGGGGCCAAGACCAAGTGGAAGCTTTTGAAACTTTGAAAGATAAATTAACTAAGGCTCCCATTTTAGCACTCCCTAACTTCACTAAGACATTTGAAATAGAATGTGGTGCCTCAAACATAAGCATTGGGGTTGTCCTCCTTCAAGAAGGTCACCTCATAGCTTATTTTAGTGAGAAACTCAAAGGGAGTAATCTCAATTACTCCACCTATGATAAAAAACTTTATGCTCTTGTTAGAGCCTTGCAAAATTGGCAACACTACCTTTTTCCAAAGGAATTTGTGATACATAGTGATCATGAATCCCTTAAATATTTGAAAGGCCAAAGCAAGCTTAATAAAAGATAGGCTAAGTGGCTAGAGTTCATTGCAATTTCCTTATGTGATCAAACATAAGCAAGGTAAAACAAATGTTGTTGCGGATGCTCTTTCAAGACGATATACCTTGCTAAATATTTTTGGATGTTCAATACTTAGGTTTTGATCACATAAAGGAACTCTATAAAGATGACCTTGATTTCTCTCACATCTATCAAGAATGCTCAAAGGGAGGACACAAAGACTTTTTCATACATTATGGTTTTCTCTTCAAAGGGAAAATATTTTGTGTTCCCCAAGGGTCTTTGAGGCAATCTCTTGTTATAGAGGCACATGAGGGTGGTCTAATGGAACACTTTGGGGTAGCTAAGACTTTAGACACATTGCATGAGCATTTCTTTTGGGTCCACATGCGCAAATTCGTACATAGCTTTTGTGATAAGTGTATGGCATACAGGAAGGCTAAGTCTAAAATGCAACCCCATTTATATACCCCTCTCCCCATCCCGGACATGCCTTGGGTAGATATCTCCTTGGATTTTATTTTAGGTATTCAATAAACATCCAAGGGTATGGACTCTATCTTTGTGGTAGTGGAGCGATTTTCTAAAATGGCTCATTTTATTCTTGCCACAAAGTAGATGATGTTTGTTTTATTGCAAATCTATTCTTTAAGGAAATAGTTAGATTGCATGGGCTTCTTAGGAGTATTGTCTTAGACAAAGATTCTAAGTTCTTAAGTCACTTTTGGAGGACTTTATGGGGAAAACTTGGAACTAAACTTTTGTTTTCTACTACTTGTCATCCCAAAACTGATGGTCAAACAGAGGTGGTTAATAGGACTTTGGGTCAAATGTTGAGGTGTCTTATTTTCGGGAACCCAAGGGTGTGGAAAAATTTATTACCTCATATTGAATTTGCTTATAATAGAGTAGTAAATTTTACTACCTCCCACACCCCTTTTAAGGTTGTGTATGGGTTCAATCCCCTTACACCCCTTAACCTCCTTCCTATTCCCCTACTTGATGAGGTGTTATGCAAATATGGTTTTGAAAAAGCTTCCTTTATTAAAGACTTGCACCACCACATCAAGCTTCAAATTGAAAGGAAGGTAGGCAAGTATGTCGCGCATGCCAATAAGGGGCGCAAGGCATTGATCTTTGAACCCGTGGATTGGGTTTGACTTCACTTGAGGAAGGATAGATTCCCTACTCAAAGAAAGTATAAACTTATGCCACAAGGGGATGGTCCTTTATAGGTCCTCAAGCGGATCAATGACAATGCATATGAGTTGGATCTGCCTAATACATACTTAGGTAGTAATTCTTTCAATATTAGTGATCTGACTCCTTTCTCTGCAGGTCTTCCAAATTCGTGGACGAATTCCCTCCCACCTGGGAAGCATGATGAAGACCTAGGAGAGGGGGCGCCTACTGACCCGGCCCAACCTCTGAGGAGGAAGACTAGGAGCATGACTCAAGACCTAGGATTCGGACAAGATTTTCAACCATGACCTCAGCGCCTACTATACCAAAGAAGATCACTAGGAGTAAAGTACAAACTTTGGGTGCTGAGAATCAGTTGGTCTCACTATTTATAATTTCAGTAGAACAGGTCCATATAGCATAAATAGGAGGTGTAGTTATTAAATTGGGTTCACTTTAAGGGTCCAAATAGCAAAGATAGGCTAGAATAAGGTACCATTAGCATAATAGGGGGTGTTGGTAGCATTTTAGCTTGTTCCTAACCCTTTTGGAAGACATTTTGACATAGTTTCTAGAAGGACAAACCTAGGATGTGGGTTTGACTTAGTCAAACCCTAAGGCTGCCAATTTTTTCCTTTTTCCCATCCTACCCCTTTAGCTTGTTCTCCAAGGCTCCTTCACCTAAAAATAGGAGACTTACCTAGTGTATTTGACAAGTTAAAATTAATGGAAGAAAAGTTACTATGCAAAAATTGTGAGGTGTTAGTGAGGTTTGAATTCCTCTTAGCATTTAGGTCTTATCTTGTGAGTATTGAGAGCTCTCAAGTGGCAGCTATCGTCACTTATCTTGGAGGTCAGTTACACTCCAAGTGGCGTGTTCCACTTCTCAAATCCATCACATAAGCTTTCTCCTTCCTTCATCTATTCTTCCATTGTCATTCCATTTTTACTCTTTGTATCATGTTCTTGTTTGGCTTTCCTTATTTCCATTCGGCAATTCTATTTGGTTTCCTTTCCTTGTTCTTTAATTTTGCACCTTCTAGCATCATTTTCACCTTATAATTGTCTTTTCTTTTTGCTCTTGTGAAGTGAACCTTCACACTTACTTAACCACATGGTTAAGTTCGTGTCCAGTGGAAATCTTCGTAGAGTTCTCACCATATTCTTGCTTAAAATCTCAATCTAAGTAAAATGTCACACCAAAAATGAACAATCCTAAAATCAACTCACATCAAAATTGCATCTCAAGTTTCTTTGTAGTTGTGTTGAATATAAGAGAAAATGTGAAACCTAGTTAATTGATGAGTCTGATAAAAAATTGTTAAGAAAAACATAAGGATCCACCCACTAAAGAAAAAAAAAATGAAAAAAAAATTGATGTAAAGAGAAAATTGAATTGGAGATTTGCAATCCCACATTTGATATGGTTGCTTAAGAGAGTGATGTTGAGTTAAGAAATTGAAGTTTCAACCTTTTCAACAAAATAAAGGACCTCCAAAGTTTTGTTGGTGAAGAAGCATAACGATGGAGAAAGAAGAAGTCCAACAGAATCTTCCAGATTTAGTGAAGAAGCAAGTCCACTGCTTCCTCTCCCAAAACCACCCTCCAATTTCCCCACCACTAAAGCCAACTCCCCCAAATTCTGCAACCCTCTCCACTACACCCTCTCCCTGCCACCCATGCTCGCTCCACATATGCACTTTCCTTTGCCAACCTCTTCTTCAAATTCACCTCCAAAGCCCAAAACGACAACAATAAATGAGTATTTGACATCAACATCATATTAGTTGACAAACCAAAAAATGAAAACCACGAGAAATTGCACGAGCTATGCTTTTACTTTTAAGTTTGGGATTAGGATTTGTGTATACGAAGAAGTAATATTTGTTTGAGTTTGGAATTAAGATTTATATGAATGGAGGATAATATTCAAAAGTTAAAAGTAAATATAATTAGTAATTAATTATAAACGTGACATAATACATGGATTCAATCTATGCATAAATGTGTCACCTCATTGCATCATGTCAATCTAACATAAGGGACTAAATTACATATTTTTAAAAAAAAAATTAAGATCAGATTGATTTTTACAAAAATCATTATAATAAATTGAATATTGACCCTAAACAAAAAGGTAATTAAACCACCATCGATTATATGTATTCTACTGAACATGGATCAGTGATTGGTTATTTATTCCCACAGTTTGAAAATAGACAACTATCGTAAACGTAAATAAGAATGACCTTAACTTAAAGTGTACTACATCGATACGTAGTTGGGGGAGAGACATCAAAATGGAAATCCCAGCTTCTAAGTGATAAGCTGGAAGCAGACCTAGAAAAACTACATGTGTGATCCCACCATTTTGGAGACAGATTTGCGTAAAAAAAACATGTTATATAATGCAAGACTGCAAGAGAAAGTATGAGGTGCCAAGTGACACCAGGATAAATAGTCCCTGTGAAGGGAGTGGCAGGTTGAGAATGTTCGAGGATCTTCATAAGCCTCTACCCTGACTAACGGATGCTTCAATTCTTAATTAGTTGGTTGCTCCAGCTCTAGTTTGGTCCTTTCAGCTAGAAAACATGAATGATACTAACAGAAATTAAACTTTCATATGCAGAGAAAAAAAGCAAAGTGATCGAAGTACATGCTTGAGAGTACGAAGAATACATGAAGTAGTACAAACCCGTATCGTTTTCCATCTGCTTTGTTAACCAGCAATGAAAATTATCATTCCTACATCAGCATCAACAGCCAGCAAGTTGCAAGGCACCTTGTGATTCGAGGGAAATATTCTGAGGTCATTATTTATTGCTGTATATACAATCTAAATCAAGCCATTGCAGTGAGGCATGGATAAAATGCAGTACCATGTGCTATCCATTGCCGTTTTTTTCCATGTGGCACCACACACCCAGGAACCTTCACCCATTCCTTACTTGCTATGTTGTATGTAACCAATCGATTCATTTGTCTTGACATCAAGGATAACATGAGCAAGCCTTTGTTTCCCAAGCAAGTCATTCTAACGTGCTTCCCATAAAAGTCCAAGCACCATACATTTGGCATTCTGTCAACCTCCTTCCACAAGAAAGTCATCTTCTGCAGCTCCCATATGCATATACATGTGGCTGCATTCTTTGTGAGCAACCCCACAAGCAATATCCGACCATCACACTCCGCCAGTGTGGGGTTAATCAGATGCAATGGCGCTGGGATTATGTACTGCAGCCAAACCCCAGTTGCCATATTATAGGAAACAATCCCTTCAGGATCTAAATGCATGAAGTACAGGGTGCTGTCAATAGAAATGGCTTGTGATCCAAAATTGAGTATCAGCGGCAGCTTAATATCAGCAGGCATGTTTCCATGATAGCTCCAGGACTTTGTTACCGAGTCATAAATTTCATATTCTCCATCATAGCCCACCAATAGAATCCTGTAGACAGCACCAGTTGGGTTCTCATTTACTGACATCCCTACAGCAGTGCGAGACCCAACCCTAACTGAACAAGCTGGTAACTCCTTTAAGGATGGAGTCAATGGGTTACAAACATATAAATTTTGACTACATACGTCAAGAAAGCAAACTAAGCCCCCAGCAGAAGCCACTGGTAAAACT
This sequence comes from Phaseolus vulgaris, assembly GCF_051622355.1. NCBI lineage: Eukaryota > Viridiplantae > Streptophyta > Magnoliopsida > Fabales > Fabaceae > Phaseolus > Phaseolus vulgaris. Next base: position 33,471,978 of record NC_143499.1, read on the forward strand.
ATCAACTCTGCAGGCAGTGCTGATGTATTGGGATGGTACCACTTCTTCATAGAAGGGTCATACATAGCTCCAGAATTGGTATGTTCACGAGTAACAGTGTAAAACCATGGGTTCGCTTGTGGGACTTGAGCACAATGCTGAGAAAAACTTTGAGAATTCAGCAAGGAATTCCATCGCTGGCACACAGTGCGGAAGCGGAAAAATGTTGCAATTGGAAGTCGCGCAATCACAGGCTCAAATAGATCCTCCGGCAAATCTTTCCAAATTTGTTGTTCCATAGCTTCATCGCTGGAGGACCTTCCAGATGATTTTCCTCGGCTCCTTTCTCTTCGAGATTTCTTAGATGCATGCTTTAGTGGCTCCATCATCCTGAAACTTCCCGACTTTCCAGCTGCCATTACAAGGCCACAGAAATCATCTACGGAGTAATCATCAATGTCATAGAAGGACAATCTGTGAAAAGGATGATCGAAGATATTCATATACTTCATTCCATTGAATTGTAGAATAAAGATGTATAGAAAGACCATCATGATTCATAGGAAAAAGTTGAATCATACTATAAAATTAATGCACAGATTTATATTCTGCCCAAATTAGAACTAGCCGTTTCAAGGATCAGGAAGATACCTGATTAAATCAACTTAAACACATAAGCAAACAAACTATACCTGATTCATAAGTTACTAATACAAAGCTTTTCCTTTGTATAGCACTATTACAAACAAACTATGCACAGAATCCTGACCATATGTTATTTATGCAATAATGTTAGTCACAGGGTTAGAATAGACACTTTAAGCATAAATGTTGACATATGAATATATGTGATGAGATAGTGAAACCGAACAATTATGGTGTGTTTGGGAGTGAGGTTTTGGAGCAAGACGGAAGGGAGGGCAAATTTTTTACTTAAAATTAAGAGTGTCATTAATTAATAAAAAAAATATCAAGATACTAAATCCATGTTAGTTTGTTATTCTATGTCATGTATTTCCAAAAAATATCAAATTAGAGCATCTTTATTGGAAATGAAAGTTTTGTTCCCCCTTCCCCTTTCCTTTAAAACCCAGCTACTAAACACCCTTAGAGATTAGGGATTCTGAGTAGCCACTAAATGAGTAAGTAAAAACTGGGCATTTCGGACTGGTATCTTCGCAAGGATTGCTTACTGCCAAGTTCGATGCAAATCCATTAAACCAGTGTTCCTATCTGTTGCCGTGAACAAGAAACCATATTTTATAAAAACAGAGAACCAAGGTGATTTATCCCTTCTTAAGATGCATCCTTCAGAACACTTACAATCAGGACAGGACAGGACAGTCAATATTTTACACTGTGAATAACACACAGGAAAACACACCCAAAAAGCTTCGACTGTGGACCTAGTGGTCATCTTGCCTCTTGATTAAAACAAAAAACTTGCCTCTAACTTCAAAAGAAGATGGCCGCATTCTTCTTACATTGTGTCTCTTATATTACTCTAAATCAGCACATATTTTTCAACCTGTGGCTGAATCAACGCCACCTCGCTCTTTTTCTCTTTAATGCCAAAATTTGAAGTAAACCTACTCAGACTACGGTGAGAGCAAACAATGAGACCTCCAGGTTCAGACCAAGAACACAAGGAACAATGTACAAGAGCTATCAAATTGCAGCAGCCAATTTTCTCTATGATAAAAAGAAACATATGACAACCAATAGCCAAGTAATAAGTAATGTTCACAAGTTGATGTAGCAACAACACACGCACACGCACACAAGACAAGCATCATAAAATCTTAACATCTAGGTTATGTTCTGATTGAAGCGTACTGTGAATGATTGCACAACACAGAGCAGAAATAAAGAGTAATCAAAAGAAAGAAAGAAAGAAAAGAAAAGATGAAGGTTGGCATGGTTAATGAAGGAAAGAGGTTGACAGAAACATAAAAGAAAGAAATGTAAAAGAGGAGGAAAAAAGCATAGATTTTATTGAAAGGGTTTAAGAAAGAATGCATTGAGAGTAGATCTAGGAGAAAGTAGAAGACCTGGGGTGTTGTTGAGAGAGTGTAGGGTGAGTGTTATGGTGAGGTTGAAGGGTAAAAGAAGGTGAGAAAGTGTGAGAGAAATGGTGATGGTGAAGGTGGGTGATGAGCATGGCATGCCCCTCTTCATCTTCTTCCATACCCCAACTCAATTCTCCTTTGTGTAAGACTCCTTTCTCTCTCTCTCTCTCTCTCTCTTTCTCTCTCCTTGTTACCCGCTCTTCATTTTCCACGTTGCCTACCACAGAACGGAGTTTTGCCCACGCACCCGTGCGTTCACTCTTTCATTTTTTACTATTAATTAATAAAGTAGAAATTGCAGTTAACATCATTTTTAAGCAACAAAATTATTCATGTCATCACTTATAAATGAATCACAAAATTTCTGTAATAAATATATTTATACTAAAAAATTAGTTTAATGTAATGAAATTTGATTGCCATTACTTGTTACCAACAGCGTAATTTTGATATTGTAAGAAGGAATGGGTGAGAAATTCAAGATAGGGCATAACGTGATGTAAATTATGTAATGTGTTATTATGCCTCCGTCTATAAGAAAACAATTTATAAATATTTTTCCATTAATAATCAATTTTTATATAAGAATGGTATAATAATCAAACGTCGAGCGCGTCAATTATAGAAAAATGGACTTATATAGAACGGAATTGGAACTGGTGGTACGTATTATTTATTTATAGTGTTTAGTCATGAATTCTTGTTGTGATGAACCAAATTTATCAAATATCAGTTGTTAACTGATTCATAAGATAATCTTTGATTTATACGAAGATATATTGATATATAGTATATTTCATATTTGAAGAAAATCTTGGAGAATATCTTCATTATATCTTTCTCTTAATAATTGTTTAGTTGATTTTTTTAGATGTCACCCAAATTAAATGAAACATGAATTTTCATAATTTTGCTATCATTTAATTTATTAAGTGTCTTAAATGTATTTTGATATAGTCGGACATCAAAATTGAGTGACTAACTCATCTTATACTATCAATATAATTTATAAACAAATTTCTTAATAATTCCTCATATTCAAGTGAATATATTTACCTAGATAGATCTTAGAATCTTTAGATAATATAAACAAATTAGTATAATTTCTATAATGTTGATATGATTTTTATAAATATATACATATATAGATATATTTTGATCAATAATTTTAAAAAATCAAATAATATATTTAGATTAAACGTATTTTAATATCTAATCTTCATTCAAAATTACTGGGATCTATTTGTAAGTCTCACCCGTGTATTACACTATTCTCACCTTACACCTTACACCTTACACATGGATAAGGATATAAAGTAACACTCTTCTTAATCAGCAAGAATATTAATCAATATTTCTCTTCCAAGAGAAAAAAAAACATTAAAAATAATAAATCTGATAACGGAGTAAGGATATGAAGACTACTTCATTCCTATTAAGATTCGTAATTGTGTTCCTTCCTCTAATAGATGAAAAATAAATAGAACATATTATCATTATATTAATGTAATTATTAAATATTAGTATATTAGTTATTAACTCATATCTAGGCACATACTTAAAAATATTTCAATTCGTGACTTTCAATGTAACATCTCTATAAGTTTTTTTTTTTTTAGAATCTTAAATTATTTTGTTTTGTTGGACGCACGCAGAAGGGATAATTGATTAGTCAGAATGTGAATGATGATTTTGTTAGGTTTACGGAAAAGGCCCTCCAAAACTAATCGATGCCATTTTCCACTCACTCATTCTTCGTAAGTGGCATGCAATGAGTGGCATTGTGCCAAGGAGTTGTTGCAATTATGGTTTCCCAGCTTTCACTCTTTTCCATTCTTTATTAACCATTCTTCCACTTTTATTTTACAATAAATATTTCATTTTCAGATCATACCAACATTCTATTATTAATATCCTCTATTCTTCTAAAACCCAAAAAACCTCTAATGGGTACAATAAACCTGTGTTTTCTCACTCCCTAAAAAAATTGGTTTATCATTTTTCTTGCTTCAAAATATTTGACACTAATTCTATAATAAAATCATTAGTATTTTTTTCTTAGTGAATTGAGTTCCATGTATTACGTGGAAACTCATCTAGTACGAGCTGTGGATTGTGACATGTTAGGGTAGGGGTAGGAAGCTCAAGGTAGGTTGACACATCAACATCAATTCATTTTTTTTAATTTTCCTTATTTATGAAGCCTTCCAAAAGTTTAAAAAAAAACTTAATTTTAGATTTTTTTTTTCAATTTATAACTTTTTCAATCATATGTACTCTTTATATTTTATAGCTCAAATAGAGTATTTAATATAGTTGTATATTTAAGATTCAAGTCCAAATAATTAAGTTAACTTACTCCTTATATATATATATATATATATATATATATATATATATATTATTACACAAAAAATCATTAAAAAATAATTTTAAAAAAAAATTAATTAATTATTATATTAATTAAATTAAATAATATTTTAAAGACTAAAAACATTATCAATATGTATATTAATTTTTATTATTAATTAAATTTATAAATTAGTTTAGGATTTAATCTCTAAAACAATATCTAATTTAATTAATATAATAATTAATTATTTTTATCTTAAATTATTTTTTATTTTAATAACTTTTTTAATGTACATGAAACATAATTTACATAACACCTAAGTCATGTATTTATTTTAAGAATAAGTTAAATACTATCTTATATTTAATAAAAATGTTAAACTTTAAACTAATTTAAAAATTTTATCGGCTAGACTAACATTAAAATTGATATCGCTAATATTCTTTTAGTGTTTTTAAAATATAACCTTTAATAATATGCAAATTTATTTTTTAATTAATAATATTGACATATAATCATCTTAGTAAGACCTTTGCCCTTATTATAACATGTGACATAATCAAAATTAACATGTAAACACCATTAATTCAAAAGTACCTTTCAATATAGACTAATTTTAAAAGTACCGAAAATTTATTTATAATTTAAAGTGTCAATACAAAATAATAAAAATATGTATTATGTTGTGTTACATTTATAATCATGCATATATACAATACCTATATTACATAATAATAGAAAATAATGAATTGTATATTTAGATAAATAAGGTAACTTTGCCAAAATTTCAAAGGTTTTATAACAACATAGAACTTTAAACATACTCTTAAGTTAAGTTATAGAGTCTAAGTCGACTCTTTAAAAAATTGTTGCACATAAAAGAAGATAAACTCAGTGTCTAAAGTAATAACGTAAAGCTACAAAGATTTTAAAGATAATTTTAGCTTTTTATATTTGTCAATCACGGAAGATAACTTAAGATTTAGATGATATTGAGTCTTTTAAGTCATGATAAACATGTTTATTCGTAAAACCTATTTAAGATCAAGAAAAGAAAAAACACAAGAAACTTAAATTGAAAGAGTTTTCAAGTTTAAAAGCAACTTAGTGATAACTTTAAAAGTTTAAGAATAATTCATTTTCTAAAGAAAAATTTGTAGAATTGTAATTGATTAGATATTTATATAATCAATGTTGTAAGAGTTTTCCTTTGAAGAAGAAAAGGATTGTTGTATTTGTTGGAGATGGATGAAGCTCATCTCAACCTTGCATTAGTGTATTTGATGTAGTCTTTAGCTAGGTTGCTTTGGAGGTTGCTATGTGTTTTAGATGATTTTGTTGTTTAGGCTTGTGTGTAGTCAAGGTTGCCTTTTGTTGCATGACCCATCCTAGATGCCAAATCAAGGTAGTAAGATCAAGCTCATGATGTGGTTAAATGGTTTTGGAAAAGCTTTTTAAAGTTTTCTTAAATGGTTTGATTCAGTACAAAAATAAATCTGTTTTATTGAGAAGCAATCGGTTTATTTCTTCTTTGTTAAAGGCCTTTCAAAATTCTGTTAGGGCACCAAAGGTAAAGTTCATTCTGTTATTTCAGTTAAGCTGAGCTGGCAGTTTTGTCAACATTTAACCTGTTGTTTTTAGAATCAATCTGTTGTTTTTTAAACTGTTCTGTAACTGTTTTTTGAAAAGTGGTTAGAAACTGTTCTCTATAAAATAAAATGCCCTTCTCACGTGAAGGGAGGCTGAACAATCACAGTTTGACAGAGATACAACATTTCGTGTGTGAAAAAGAGAATTGAAAAGGTTTTGCAAAGGTTTTTCAAAAGAGAAATACATGTGAGCTTGTTCTTGAAGAACCTTGTGCTGGTTGAAGGTGATGGTACTGTTTTGGAGCAAATAGAACAACTGGTTTATGTTCTTGCAACACAGTTTCAGGTGTAATCTTTCCCTTATTCATTCTTGTAATAGGTATAAGTGTTAGTCACTCTAGATAGGGTTTCTTGGAGTTGCAAGGTATGCTGGAATAGTGTTTTTCAGCCTTGGTTGTTGAAGTTCTTGAAGGGTTCAAGAACTGTTGTGTGTGTGTAATTGATTGTATATGTTTTTAGTGAATTCCACCTTGGAGTAAGGTGAACTGGACGTAGCTCTTGATGAGTGAACCAGTATAAAAATTCTCTTGTGTTTCTTTTCTCATCCTTGCACTTAATTCTGTGTTTTCACATAATCTGTCAAGAAAGGAATCTGTTATATTAAAACAAAATCTGTCAATTCTGGACCTGGTTAAATCTGTCGTTCTAACTTGTTAATCAATTCTCTAAACATAAATCAAGTTGTTGTGTGAATTTGTAATAGGGTAAAGGGTGAACTGTTTTCTTTAACTGAACTGTGACATTTGATTCATTACTCTAGATGGCTTATGTTAAGTAAAATTGATTAATTTTGTGCTACAAACTGCAACTTTATAAACTGTGAAAGTTAATCAATTTGGTTATGGTATTGCTGCTGGTTGATCTAAATCGTGTTGATCATGTTCTGGTTGTGCTAAAAGCCATATGTACAACAATCTGTTTTGTTTAATATCAATCTGTTCTTTTCACCATTGTTAAACTGTAAAGTTGCCTCTTTTGCGAAAATTTGATAAGCTCAATTCACCCCTCCCCTCTTGAACTTAGACACTGCTTAACTCTAACAGTATTTAGTAATATTAGAATAATAATTACAAAATAACTTTTAAGCTTCTTGAAAGCAAAATGTTCTTATGGAATTTTTTAAAAAGTTGAAGTCATTGATTCCATACTGTAATCTTATAATTCATGAAAAAATTATCTCAAAAATAGATTATATAGAACTCATAATGAATTACATAGTTAAAAAAAAAGTCAAAAAATGAATATGTAGGCAATAAATTACATTTGATTTGAACTCAATTATAGTAAGCGAAAAAAATTTAGATTATATAGAACTTATAACTAATTACATATTTAAAAATGGGCCACCAAGGTAAACATATAGCTAATAAATTACATGTGACAGGCGTCAAGGAAAAGACAAACTATATAAAAAGCCAAGTTGACTGAATGAAATGCTGCAACTTATTCTGAATCATATTGGTAGCGAGTATGTGTTATTAGTTTTCTTTGTATATCCAAAGATAACAAGTGTTTCTAGTTAATACACATATATTGTCAAATGTTAATATTATCAGCATCATTATGTTTTGTGTATTAATGTATCACCCAAAGGAGAACATTAGTATGAATAAAATGTTTGTTTGCTATTTGAATCTGTATTGTATGTTAAGTTTATGACTCAAAGTATTAATGTTAAACATGTGTTAGTTGAAGTATTTGTTCATGTGTCTTTACATTCATATGCTAAGTTAGTTCCAGTCTTTAATGGATTGAATTTTCCTGATTGAAAACATGTTGCGATTATTGATGCTGACAACATTAAAGAGAAAAATCATTATAGGGCTTGGAAAAGGTCAAACATACATAGTGTGATGTTTATGTTAATGAGCATAGCAAGTAATATTAAGTTTGTTATTCCCAAAATTGATAATGCAAAATAATTTATGAAATTTGTGAAAGAGCACTCCCAAAATATTGATAAGTCTCTTTCCGGGACATTAATGAGTACCTTAACTACCATGAAATTTGATAGTTCTCATACTATAAATGAACATGTCATTGAAATGACAAATATTGCAGGAAGACTTAAGTCATTTGGAATGACAGTGGATAAAATTTTTCTTGTGTAGTTCATTTTGAACTCATTACCGTCTGAGTATGGTCATTTCCAAATGAACTATAATACCATGAAAGACAAATGGAATGTGCATAAATTGCACAATATGTTAGTTCAGGAAGAGACCAAAGTTAAGAATTAAGGAGACCACTTTGTTAATTATGTGAAAAAATAGGGAGCTAGAAAGAAAGTTTACAAGAAACATGGAAAGACACCAGAAGAAAAATGGCAAATGTCATTTCTGTGGGAAATCTTGACATTTCCAAAAGGATTGTCTGAAACGTAAGGCTTTGGTTCAAAAAGAAAGGAAATCATAATGCTTATTATGTATATTTTGAATCAAACTTAATTGAAGTTCCACATAATTCTTGGTGGATTGATTCTAGATGCACAACTCATGTTTCTAATATGATGTAGGGATTCCTTTCAATCTAAACCATAAAACCAAATGAAAAGTTTGTCTTTATGGGGAATAGAGTGAAGGTTCTAGTGGAAGTTGTCGGGACTTATCGTTTAATCCTTGACACTGGATTTTATTTAGACTTGATGGATATTTTATATGTACCTAGTATCTCTAGAAATTTAGTTTCTTTGTCTAAACTTGATATTGCTGGATACTCTTTTAATTTTGGGAATGGTTGTTTCAGTTTGTATAAGTGTACTTGTTTGATTGGATTTGGTACTCTTTATAAAGGTTTATATAAATTGAATCTTGATAATTTATATGTTGAAACTATTATGACCTTGCATCATAAGGTTGGCACTAAACGTAGTTTAGTGAATGAATGTTTTGCTTTCTTGTGGCATAAACGTTTGGGACATATTTCCAAAGAAAAGATGAAAAATTAGTAAATAATGAAATACTTCCAAATTTAGATTTTACTGATCTGAATGCATGTGTGGACTGTATTAAAGGTAAACGAACAAAACACACAAAGAAGGGAGCCACAATAAGCACTCAGCTTCTTGAAATTATACACACTGATATATGTGGACCTTTTGATGTAAATTCTTTTAATAAAGAAATGTATTTTATCACCTTCATTAATGATTTTTCACGTTATGGTTATGTCTATTTACTACATGAAAAATCTCAAGCAGTAAATGCCTTGGAAGTTTATATAAATGAAGTGGAAAGGCGATTAGACAAAAAGGTGAAAATTGTCAAGTTAGATAAAGGTGATGAATATTATGGAAAGTATGATGAAAGGGGACAATACCCTGGTCCATTTTCTAAGTTTCTTGAGAAATGTGGTATTTATGCTCAATACACAATGCTAGGTACACCACAAAAAAAGGGTGTGTCAGATAGGCGTAATCAAACCTTAATGGATATGGTTAGGAGTATGTTAAGTAATTCATCTTTACCTGTATTGTTATGGATGTATGCTTTAAAAATTGTCATGTATCTATTGAACAAGGTTCCTAGTAAGACTGTTCAAAAGACACCTTTTGAATTGTGGACAGGTAGGAAAGCCAGTTTAAGACACCTACAAGTTTGGAGATGTCAAGCAAAAATTAGAATATACAATCTGAAATAAAAGAAATTGGATGTAAGAACAATTAGTGGATATTTTATTGGTTATCTAGCAAAGACAAAAGGGTATATGTTTTATTGTCCTACCCATAGTACAAGAATTGTTGAAACTAGAAATACAAAGTTCATTGAAAATGGTGAAACTAGTGGAAGTGAAGCTTCACAAAATGTGGAGATTAAGGAAGTTAGAGTACAAGTTCCTTTAACTAGTACCTCTACTTTAAGTATTGTTGTTCCTAATGTAGTTAAACCACTCAACGATGAAGAAGAACAACAAATTATGATCATGAGGTTAACAATGAACTTGTAGTATAACAACCACAAGAAATAGTATTAAGAAGATCTCAAAGAGAAAAAATGTTTGTTATTTCGAATGATTATGTGGTTTATCTACAAGAGTCAGAAAAATGACTTAGGCATTGATAATGACCCAGTTTCCTTTTCAGAAGCTATCAATGATGATAATTCTGATAAGTGGTTAGATGCCATGAAAGATGAGCTTAAATCAATGGCACATAATGATGTATGAGATCTTATGAAATTTCTAGAAGGATGTAAGAGAGTTGGGTGTAAATGGGTATTTAAGACTAAACGTGACTCTCATGACAATATCAAACTTTATAAAGCCCGACTTGTTGTCAAATGTTTTACTAAAAAAGATGGCATTGATATAATGAAACATTTTCACTTGTTTCTAAGAAAGATTCCTTTAGAATTATCATGGCATTAATAACTCATTATGATCTTGAGTTGCATCATATGACTGTCAAAAATGTCTTTTGAATGAAAATTTAGAAGATGATGTTTATATGGACCAACCAATGGGGTTCATTGAAGAAGGAAATGAACACATGGTGTGTAAACTTAAGCAAGTTTATAATTTTGATTCTATATGTAGATAATATATTGCTTGCAACTAATGATCTTGGTCTATTAAGTGAGACTAAGAAGTTTCTCTCTAATAACTTTGAAATGAAAGATATGAGTGAGACATACTATGTGATGGGAATAGAAATATTCCATGATCACAAGAACTGTTAGGCTTGTCTCAGAAAGCATATATTTAATAAAGTTTTAGAGAGATTCAAAATGGATAAATGTTCAGCATATCCTGTTCCAATACAGAAAGGAGACAAATTTAGTCTCATGCAATGTCCAAAGAATGTTTTGGAACAAAAACAAATGGATAATATCTTTTATACATTTGTTGTTGGGAGTTTGATGTATGCTCAAACATGTAGAAGGTCAGATATTAGCTTTGCAGTTGGTATGCTTGGTAGATATCAACATGATCCAGGATTGGATCATTGGAAAGCTGCAAAGAAAGTTTTAAGATACTCACAAGGGACAAAGAATCACATGCTTACGTATAGGAAATCTGATCATCTTGAGGTGATTGGATATACAGATTCAGATTTTGTTGGTTGTATGGATACAAGAAAGTCCACATTTGGTTATGTGTATCTTTTAGCCGGATGAGTGATTCCATGAAAAAGTGTGAAGTAGTCAGTCATTGCTGCATCCACCATGGAGGCTGAATTTGTGGCATGCTTTGAGGCCACAGTTCAGGTTAATTGGTTGCGAAATTTTATTTCAGGACTTGGATTTGTTAATAGTATTGTCAAGACGTTGAGAATTTATTGTGAAAATTTCACAGATGTCTTCTTTTCTAAAAACAACAAGTATTCGAAAGGTGCTAAGCATATGGAATTAAAATACTTTGATGTTAAAGAGAAAGTTCAAAAACATAGAGTGTCAATAAAACATATTAGCACTGATTTTATGATTGCTGACCCTTTAACAAAAGGGTTACCGTCCAAAATATTTACTGGTCATGTTGAGAATATGGACATTATGTATACTAGTGAGTGATGAATGTATGATGATATACTAGTACATGGAAGAAAACATGTTGATTAAATGACATGTAAGTGCCCTGACTCTTATTATTTATGTATCATTGATTTTGATTGATGATAAAACCAATTTACGTAAGACCTTTCAATGTGTGTGTATTATATTTTATGTAATTATTAAATCATGAAAGTATTATACTCATATGAGTCAAGTGGGAAAATGTTAGAAAACTATGTAAATTAATTTTATAATGTGAATCATATGAAATAGATTTTGGGTTTTGAGTCTGAATATTATTTAATAAAATGAAAGACGCATTGATTAATGTGAGAAGTTATATATATATATATATATATATATATATATACTATAATACCTAATGAAAACCTAATTTGGTGGAGATTGGAAAAGAATAAAAATAGGGTTTTGTCTCTGCAAAGAAGGTTGTATCATTGTTGATCATCAATAAAAGGTGTGACAAGAACACAATTGTCAAGAGATAGATTGAGAAAATGAGATTAAAGAATCTACTGACATAGAGACTCTCATGGATCAATGTAAGTGTCTATCTCTATTATAATTGAATATGATATGTGAGAATCATAATTTATAAGATTCTTAAGATAATGATGTGCATTATTTATTATTTATCACGATAAGCTTTTGATTTTACACAATCAGCAGCAGCATACAAAATTGATTGAGCTACACAGTTTGCCAACATAAGTAATATGTCCCATAGTCCCCCACCAGTCCTTGATTTTGTGCTTCCATTCATATTACAGCCTATAATCACACACAGAAACAGAGAAATGAATGTATGTGAGACTCCAAACTTCATTTTAACTTAAGAATATCATTGTGTATGGTTGGGTTTGCAGTTGCTGGACAGTTACACCATGCTAGTTATAATAGAATTGGAAGTCCTTTTGAATTGGATTGTCTTCCAACAACTGTGTTTGGGTTCCTCCAAGGTTAATGTCCATAGTCAGCTAACCTGCATCTAATGTCTTTGCAAAACAGCACCTCGTTAAAGTCAACACCCACTCCCTTTCGTTTTAGTTCTAAAGCAATACGTTCATTCTCAAGCTTCAACTTTTCCAACTCCTATGGTTTTACTAAGTATAATTATGTAGTGCTACTAGTGGTTTAATTTAATGAGCAAGTGGGCGCTTGGGTTGGTTTTAAACATAAAATTAAGTCAATCACAGAGTTTAACACGGATTGATACTTATTAATTTACTAACAAATCTGTTATCAATTATTATTATGCAATAATCATAGCATGCTTGGAGAGATTAACACATTACTATGATATTATGATAAGCATAAAGCGCATAAATTATGATATTCTCTTTAATTTAGAAAAAAAAAATTATGACTTTAACGGGATAAATATAAAAAAAATTATGATTCTTTTATTCAAACTCCAAAACTTGTGAAACATGTATGAAGACCCTGGCACAATTGTGAAGACCCTAACTCATAACCCGCTTTCTTCTATATTAAGGATCACACTCATCACCAAAAAACATAACAGGGTATTGTGTTCTACTGGGTCTTGCAGCATGCCTAGAACCTGTGTGCAACCAAATCTATAGTTGCAAGCCTATGTGTATAGCATATTCCCTTTAAAAGTTTCTATTATTACTTAAAAAAAATGGAAACCGGGAAAAGGAAAAGAAAAATTAAACAGCTATATGTAACAATAATAATAATAATTTCTATAATAATAATAATATCTATAATAATAATATCTGATTTCATATAAACCTCATTCATTCCCGTTAATTTTTTTTTTCTTAACTTATTATTTAATAAGAAATATTTATATTAATTTTAACATTACACTTAAAAAAAAGTAGTTTATTAACCTTTATTAATTCAAACAAATCAATCATATGTACCAGTAGATTTACTATCTTTTTATTAAACCAAATCACTTCTGTTTTATTCACTTTATTTCTAAATCAATCCACATTCAACTTATTAATAAATATAGAGAGAGAGAAGACAAGAAACATGAAATGATGCAGACGAAAATGAAGTATGGTGCATGGTGCAAGGTGCAGATTAATAAAGTTGGTCCATGAGTAGCAGTTACTAGGAGTAATAGCAAAAGAGCTACGCCCTTTAAGGAGGTGTTACGAGAGGCATTAGTTAAACGCAGGCATGAGCATTAAATTAATGTTGTGAGAAGAAAATGGAATGGGGAGAAGGAGAATGGCGCAAAGCAGTGCAGCTACGTATGGCGTGAGAGGAGGTGGAAGCATGGTTCCAAAGGAGGCCTTGTGGGTGTCTGAGAGGGGTATTGCAGTTCCCAACGTTGAACTCGAATTAATTTTCAACGAACCATTTCTGAAGATGGCTGCGTCAGGGGAGTTTGGAGATAGACCCAGAAGCTCTGCCAAACTCAAAGCAAAATCAAAGTTATTCTTTTTTACTTAACCTTCTTTTATTTTTAAGAAAATTTAGAGTTTTATTTCTTTCGCTCACTCCATCACTTTAATAGTAACCACCATAAGTTTTTTTTTTTAATTTTTAACTCTTGGTAGTTTTAATAATTTATTGTTATTTCTATAAGACCTTTTCACCAATATAAATTTGTACGCCTAAATTTATAAAATAATGAATGTAATAAGCACGTGTTGGTAGTATAATATTTTTAATCAGATCAATTAATTTTTAGTATTTTTATATAATTATTATAAATGTTAATAAAAAGATTTAAATTAATTTTTAAATTCGTATTTAATTAACTACTAAAATTTTAACTATTATTTTTTTTTTATTTTAAAATTGATAGTTAAAATTTTGATATATAAGTAACTAATTAGATATTAGTTTATAAATTTGTATTAATAATATAAACTATTTTAGATATTAATAAAATTTAATTAATTATTAATTATTTTTTATCTTTAAAATTAGTTTTATTTAACAAATGGTGTTTAAATATTTTTCTATATAATTATATACTAAATTAATAAATACTTTTCTCTTATTACTTTACTTTTATTATAAAACAAATGTCATTAAACAATAAATTAAAAAATAAAAATATAATTTCCTCAATTTTATTAAAACAAGTAATTAAATCATAAATGAGTTAATTTAGTCAAACAAAAACTTCATACTTTTTATGTGTTTTATTTATTTATGTCGAGTTGAAACCAAAACTAAGAATAACTATAATACGAGAATACTTGATTTTTATCGATTAATGTTGACTTAGATGTAATTAATCACTATAACAAAATCATCAAAAAAAATTAATTTTAAATGTAATTAATCATTATAAGAAAATTATTAAATAAAAATTCATTTTAAATCAAAATAATCAATTACTATATTTATAAAATCATTTATATAATAATTTATAAAATAAATAATTATTGATATACAAATTATTTTAAATATTAATAAAAAGTTATAAAATTAATTCTAAATTAGTATTTGATATTAATTTCCAAGATTTTAATTACAGACTACTTTAGATTCTAAATTAATCTCTATTAGTATTTCAAAAATTAATTTAAAATTTAAAATATTAGTTATTAAAACTTATACACCAATTTAAAAATAACTTTATAATTTTTTTAATAATAAAAATTAATTTAAATATCGATAGTTTTTTTTATAAAAATGTCTTCATGTTAGATATCACTATGCAACTTGACATCTCAGTTAGACTGACCTCTCAAGTAACAACAATCATATGTCATTAAATGAAATAAATATTATTAAAAAAATACAAAAATATTTAACTTAATCAATATACAATTAATTATTGTTGTCTTTAAGTTTGATTACCATTTAATAATTGTTTTAGTAATTTTTTTAATAAAAAATAATAATAATAAAATTCAAGTGTACTAGTCCAATCATAGAATAATTTCTCCTACTTTGTTGGAGTTTTGTTAATTAAGTTACACATAGTTACTTTTATAAGTATGCTATATTTAGAGTATGATTAATGCTATATTTGGATTTAGAGTATGATTAATGCTATATTTGGATTTGGAGTATGATTAACAAGTGGATAAAGTAATTAAGGTTCAAGATTTATATTTATATAATGAGTTACTTTATAGAAACTTTATTGTATAACTTATTTGAGTTTTTATTTTAAGTTATATATGTACAAATTGACTTTAACTTATACAATGAAACATTTATTTTTGTTACTCAAATTTTTTTGTATAGATTACTTATCTTTATATAAGTTAAAGTTAACTTGTACATAACTTTAAAGTTTCTGGCAACAGATTTTAATTTCAGTTTTTTTTTTCTTCCAAAAGGTTGTAGCAAAGAGGTTGAAGTAAAAGAAAAGAAAATGGAAATGGAGGAACCTACTAGGACAATTGGTGGTGCTGGCATTCTTCAAGTTACAAGCAGAAGGGAGCTGAAGGAGCCTACCCTCTTGAATGCCCATGCTCTTGGCCTCAGGGATCCCCTTATGCGTCTGCTGGATCGCGAAGCACAGGCACTTGGGATCGCTCTTCTTTATCTCCAACGTCGCCTCGCAGCACTCCTTCGTCGGAACCGCCGCCTGCCCCGTCGCAAAGTTCAGACACGGAATCACTTTCTGCACCAGCAGGTTGCACTCCGCTGCCAAATGTCCTTCCTCCAACGCCCCCACACCCAATACAAAGACCCATAACCACAGCCACATCTCACCCTTCATCGCTCTTCTTCTTTCTTTGGTAATAATAATACGAATGGTTTTGCTTCCTTTTGCTTGGTTGCTAGGGTTTGATGAGTTGATTCGTCTGAAGTAGTAGTAGTAGCAGTGTAAGAGTACGAGCATACGTCTCTATCTCCAATAAATGGTGGCACAGTTGTGCGTGGAGAGTGGGAAGGGTAGGTAGCTATGGACTCCCCATTTACTCTTTACATCATTACTATTTTTAAATTGCACCTAGCTACTACATCCTACTTCTTGCGTGCATATTTAAATTCAGGTACCCTTTCTTGGATGTACCGTGCAATGTGTACATAAAAAGTTGTGGATTTTTTTTATCAAATCGGTGTAATTTTATACATTAATTGGTGATATTAATCAAATTTTTAAAAATATATTAAAATTAATGTAATTTGATTTCAATTAAAGTTGTGTGATTTATATATTTTAGTAATTTTTATAAATTTTACTTATTTCAATTATAAATATCACGTGAAGTTGTATTTTATTGGTAAAAAATTCCAAAGTTAGGTAATTGAAATTCAATATATTTAGCATGATTGGTCTTCCTACTTATGAGAGGACAAGGACTAAATTTCATTTGACAACTTTTTATAATAGTATTTTAAATTACAATAAAATAAATTTAATTAAAATATTAATTTATTGAGTTGTTAATTGAGTATATTTCCTATTTCGTAAATAACATATTTTACAACAACATATTAAGTCGGTTAAATGAAAATCAATGTAAACAAAAATACGGTTATATTTTTGTAAATATTTGACACATATTACACACTATCTAACCGGTGTAATATGTCCTGCTCAGAGCAAACAAAAATGGTTTTTAAAAATTTTATCTCTCGGATTACATATAACATCAATTAGATCGATGAACTAGTGTTATATGTCATTCCAAGATTAAAAAAAATTAAAAGTTTTTAAAAAGAACATATAACATCGGTTCTTTTATACAACCGATGTTATAATTTGAAACATTTAATTATGGGCATTACATATAACACCAGTGTTATATGTAATTTTCAGATTAATTTTTTTTTTAAGTTTTAAAAAAGATATATTACACCAATTATTACTCATAACTGGTGTAATATATGTTTTTACCCTATTTTCTTGGCTTACACTCTCATTCTTCATTCATGTTATTCTCCTAAGTTTTCTTGCTCAAAAGTTCATTTTGCTTCTGTCAGTGTTGTTGCCACTATCGATGCCTCCACTGCTCCCCCCACCATTTCTCTCTTATTTCGTTCTCTTCATCGTGAGAGCATTCACACTGAATAAGATTCTTTCATTCACGCTTCTATACTATTTCGTTGTCACTCTTGTCGTTGCTCTCTTGCCGCCAATGTGGCCGCCACATTGCCTCCATTGCCGCCACAACTTCGTTCACGTTCACGCTCCAGGCTAGTTTTATATTTTTAAATATTTTAATTTTAATTTTAATTATTATGTGATTTACAATTATTTATATAGATAATTAGTTTTATTATATTGTATTTGGAATATAATGTATTATGTTTTAAATTGGGTAATTGTTATATGTTGAACGTCTTGATATTGGATCCGGGGTGATCACCCCCGACAATGTTGAATGTTTTGTTATTGGGTTTAAGGTTTAAGATTTAGTATGTGACTCTGGAACACATATAACATTGGTTAAGAGCCACAACCAGTGTTATATGTGCCTTCTAGAGCACATATTTTTTAATATTTTATTCAGATTTTGGTATATATTACATTGATTTTTAGAATCGATGCTATATGTAATTGACATTTTACATCGTTGAGATCTACATCGGTGATGAAACCGATTTTATATGTCTTCCAAAATCGATGTTATATATGCATTTTCTGCACTAGTGTTTACTAATAACTTTTACGTTATTATATATCATCTCTACAAATAAATTAAAATTATAAAATTGTTTTTTATAAGAGAATTTGACATTACATTTAATTCAAAATATTAATATTTTATATATGTTAGATCCAAGTATATAAAGCATAGAGGGGTCCTAAAAGCATAGAGGCCCAAAACGTTTTCAATATATTTCAATTCCAATAACAGTTTTAAAGGTGGTGGATGTATAGAAAACTGTGTGGCAAATAACAGAACTGCTAGTCCAGCTTAATGGGCCCAGGCTTATTTGGTAAGGAGTGCGAACCTTAATATTGTGGTGGCGAACATTGAAATTAATGGGTCAGCGCACCCAGATTTATTTTCGTAAACACGGTGCAAGTATTAAAAGCATAACATAAATGTATGTGGTGAATTTATTAAACAGAGGGGTCCAAAAAGCCTAAGGGGCCCAAAAAAATTTCAAAGTTCATTATGGCCCTGTCTTTCTGCCCCCATCAACATTCAACAACCAAGTTCCAACACAAACAGAGTTACATACAAACTAAACCCTAACAAGAAATTACAATCAATAAACTCACCTCACGATCTACCCTTGCAACAGTGGCGCCACCAAACTCGCAATTTTGGAATCCTTCTAACTCGTTTCACTTTCCAAATTTATGCAAAACAAATACTTTAACTTGTAAGGGAAATCAAAATATGTATTCACAAAGAAATCCTAAATCCCAAAATCCAAAATTTGGAACTCACCATCCGTAACAATGTCGCCACTGACAGCTGACGAGCTCCCCACGGTTCCGGTCATCGGTTATTGCCTCACCGAAAATCGATTTCACCCACGATGATTTCTCATTTTCTGTTCTCTCACTTACATTTTTTCTGTTTCAACTATACCTCATTACGCCTCAGTTTTCTTTATTCATTCAGTATTTCACAAATTACCGACAGATCCAAAAATCAGATTTTGAATGTATGACATTGAATATCGGTCGACCAGTATCCGTTAAGATTTTTTTAAATAAATGTAATTACTTTTGATGAAGCACCATACACAATAATAAAAAGAAAAATTAACTATCTCTATAAATATTATAATAAGCATGTATAGAATTGTATTTTGGTTTCTTTTCAAGTGTACTTTATAGATGAAACAAAGATACTCTAATTTGTCACACAAGTAAAGACTTTTAAAGCATCTTAAAGGAGCATACATGACCTCCTTAAGTCACCATACTCTCCTTAGTTAACTTTACTAACTAGAGTTATGGTAGTTTAAGGAGCAAGCTACCTTCATCTATAAATACTCTAATTTCCATTCATGTATCTAAATTTGCATATATTGAATGAAGAGTTTAGAACTTGAATACTCATTCTCTGCCAAATCTCTCTTGCTAGTGAGCCTATTAGGCCTAGTGAGCCTAGGGAAGGTTGGCCAAACCTTTTTCCCCTTCATTACACCTTTAATCTCACAAATCCTTGCACTTGATCACCATTTTAGTGCACTTGCTTCCACGTAATTCTGCTGCCACTCCAATTAATCAACCACAAGCTGGGACTGCATTAGGTGGATCAGAGCACATTAAAATCCTTCGATCAAGGTAAGTCAATATTTTTTCTATAAACTTGTGTTCTTCGTGGTTCTTACTTAATTCTTCCATAAATCTTTGATTTCACCGTTTATTTTCATTTTTCATCACTTGTAAATTGTTTCCACCATTTAAAATCAAGTTTTCACCGTTTAAATTTTCTCAAACACTTGTTGTGCTGCTGCCAAACCTCATTGTTCATCACTATTTTCAATTGATTCTTGTATGTTCTTCAAGTTTACTTTGATTTCCACCCTTTATAATCATCCTCTATCGTTTAAAAATAATTTCCACATATTAAAACAACAAATTTTCATTAAGACATTCATCAAACAGTTTCTAGTTAGTTCCACAGCACAACCTCTTATTTTTTCTTCACCATTTTGAATTTTTTGTTGTTGTTTTTATCCATTTGTGTTAAGAAGTGGGTTTTAAGCCTAACTCAACCTCATAAAACCGGCTCAATGAGGTGAAGTTTGGACCCCTTTATATACTATGAAAGGCTTTAATCTCTAGTCGATGTGGGATTTCCAACACACCCCCTCACGCCGAGGCTACCAACTCGTGTGTGGAGATATATGTTATGGGTGGTCCGATAACGGCCCGATGGCGGGTGGCCTGATAAACCCAACAAATACTCGCTAGGATAGACTCAAAATGGCTCTGATACCATATAAGAAAATGATGAAAAATGGTAAGAAGAAGAGATGTTTCTTATTCTCTTATGTGTATGGTTACATCACTTCATGTATAGGAAATATATAGGGAGTTTCTCTCTCCACTTTACAATCTAATTTAGTAGGGATACTAATCATGAGATTCTATCATTATTAAATTAATTGCATATAATTGGGTACAATATCGTACAATATTGCATACAATAATTGCATATAATTTGATAATTATTATTTCCTTAATACTCCCCTCAAGTTGGTAGGTGAAGATCATAAACCCCAACTTGCGTTGTAGCATCAAAAATCGTTTCTTGCCTAGTGCCTTTGTAAAAATATCTGCAAGCTGATACTGTGTCGGTACATATGAATGACTAATTATCCCAGCTTGTAATTTTTCTCGCACAATGCGATAGTCTATCTCAATGTGTTTTGTGCGTTCATGAAATACTGAGTTTGCTGCTATATGTAATGCCGCTTGATTGTCACAGAAAAGTTGAGCTGGCAAGTTACATGGCACATTTAAATTCTGCAACAAATATCGCAACCAAACTATTTCCAAACAAGTATTGGCCATCGCGCGGTATTCTGCTTCCACTGATGATCTTGATACGTTTGTCTGTTTTTTTTTACTTCCATAAGATAATAGAAGAACAAAGAAAAATGCAATACCCAGATACTGATCTCCGAGTTTTCTGACAACCTCCCCAGTCTAAGTCGCAATAAGTTGTCAATGTCAGATTGTTTTCGGATGGCAATAGCAATCCTTGTCTTAGTGATCCTTTGATGTACTTTAGGACTCGAATTGCGGCATCCCAATGAGGTTTCCGTGGATCCTGTATATATTGACTTAGGGTCCGAACCGAAAATGCTATGTCAGGCCGAGTAACTGTGAGGTATATCAGTCGTCCCACGAGTCGCCTGTATTTGATTGGATCCTTTAATAACTCCCCATCGTCTGGTGTGAGTTTTAGGTATTGTTCCATTGGAAGTTTGTCTGGACGAGCACCTGTGAGTCCCGTATCCTGCAAAATATCAAGCACATATTTTCTTTGGGACATGTAAATACCAGCTTTGGAACGGAAAATTCAATCCCTAGAAAATATTTTAGGTCTCCAAGATCTTTAATGCGAAAATGTTGTAATAGACAATCTTTAACACGCTGAATTTCTGTCAAATCATTTCCTGTCAAAAGAATATCATCCACATAAATCAAAAGGGCAGTAAATGATGAGTTATTTTGTCTTGTGAATAAAGAGTAATCTGTCTTGGACTGTTGAAATCCTACAGATTTAATCACATGAGAAAATGTTGAAAACCATGTTCGAGATGCTTGTTTGAGACCATAAAGGGATTTGTTGAGTCGACATACAATGTTCTCCCCCTGTCGATGATGCCCGGGTGGCAAGTCCATGTAAATAATTTCATGCAATGTGCCATGTAAGAAGGCATTTTGCACATCTAGCCGGTGAGTAAACCAATCTCTGGCTGCTGCAATGGTGAGGAGACACCTCAATGTTGTTAATTTTGCTGTTGGTGAACAAGTTTCAGAATAGTCGACACCTTCAATCTGAGTGTACCCCTTTGCGACAAGGCGCGCTTTATATCTGTCGACGTTACCATCTGAGTTGTACTTTATTTTATAGACCCATTTGCATCCGATGGGTTTCTGCCCAGCGGGTAACGGTGTCAAGGTCCACGTTTGATTTAGCTGCAAGGCGGAAAGCTCTTCGTCCATTGCTTTTTGCCAATTTGGATCAAGGATAACTTGAGCATAAGTGCGAGGTTCTTTGGTGGTTGTGATGTTAGCAAGATATGCATTATGTGTAGAACAAAATCGTGAATTAGAAAGAAAATGATGCATAGGATACCTGGTTCCATTCTGCCAGTCTTGGGCAGTGGTTGAATGATTGGCTTGGGATCCGTTACGTAGTCTTGAAGTCAGGAAGGTGAGGTTGATGTGCGACTGGATCGTCGAACAGGAAGGTCGGTTGGAGAAGGTTTGGTAATGGGTGCTAGATTTCTTGGCATGGGAGAAGAAGGTTGGTCTACTAGAGGTTCGAGTGTATTATGACGAGTAGGAGAAGAAGGTTGGTTTGATGGAGGTTCAGGTGCATTGTGACGAGTAGGAGAAGAGAGTTGGTTTGATGGAGGTTCAGGTGTATTGTGACGAGTAGGAGAAGAAGGATGGTTTGATGGAGGTTCAGGTGCATTGTGATGAGTAAGAGAAGAAGATTGATCAAGTAAATGTTGGACAAAAGTGGGTAAGTCAATGTCAATAGTGGGCAAAATACCTTGTAATGGAGGTGAGGATTGTGTATGTCACTGTTGGCAGAATGGGAAAACACTTTCATGGAAGATGACATCTCGACTTGTAAAAAAAGGGCATGCATCTATATCAAATAATTTGTATGCTTTTTGACTGTGAGGATAACCAATGAAGATGCATTGTCGGGCACGCAGATCAAATTTTTGCTTAGGTGAAACAACAGTTGCGTAACAGAGGCAACCAAAAGTTTTTAGGTGAGAAAGTGAAGGTGGTTGATTATATAGTAGCTCAAAAGGTGATTTATTTTTTAGTAAAGGTGATGGCAAACGATTAATGATATATGTGGCGGTTAAAACGCATTCTCCCCAAAATTCTAATGGTAAATTGGACTGAAATAGAAGGGCTTGTGCTGTGTTTAAAACGTGTCTATGTTTACGTTCTACTACTCCATTTTGTTGAGGAGTGTAAACGCAAGTGCGTTGACATTCAATACCTTTTTTGAGAAAAAAATCATACATTGAAATAAATTCCAATCCGTTGTCAACACGGATGGTTTTAATAGATGCCTGAAATTGATTTTGTGCAAATGTAATGAATGACTCTAAGAGATGTTGGGTTTCAGATTTGTGATTCATAAGAAATAGTCAAGTACATCTAGTATAGTTATCGACTATAGTGAGAAAAAAACGTTTTAGAATCACTCCATTTTGTTGAGGAGTGTAAACGCAAGTGCGTTGACATTCAATACCTTTTTTGAGAAAAAAATCATACATTTAAATAAATTCCAATCCGTTGTCAACACGGATGGTTTTAATAGATGCCTGAAATTGATTTTGTGCAAATGTAATAAATGACTCTAAGAGATGTTGGGTTTCAAATTTGTGATTCATAAGAAATAGTCAAGTACATCTAGTATAGTTATCGACTATAGTGAGAAAAAAACGTTTTACAAAATGAGTTGGGGTTTTATGAGGACTCCAAAATGTCACAATGCAATATATTAAATGGAGAATGAGATTTTATTGTGCTTAAAGGAAAGGGTAGCCTTGTCTGTTTAGCTTTGGGACAAATACTACGATTATTATGAATGAGAATGAGATTTTTACTGATAGGGATAGATAGTAAGAAAGATACATGTTGTAGACACGTCGGAGAAGGATGTCCGAGGCGCTTGTACCATAAATCAGGGTCGATCGATATTTAAGATACGTGGACTTGATTTGGAAGAGGGAATATAAGCTTATACGTGTTATTTAGTTATAATTTTTCATCATTTTCTTATAATTTGTTCAGTTGTTCATAATTATGCTGAGAATATATAGTGCAAATATTATTATCGAGACATATCTCGGCCTAAGATCATCTCGGTTTTAGACGGTACAATTATATTATAAAATATTAATTAATTAAATATAGTTTATTTTTATAACTTTTATTTATTTATTTATCATTTTCTTAAATTAAATCATTATCTTAAAAAACTTGCACAATAATCATCGGTTCACGAGAAATCTATTTCCAGGAGGCAAATAATTGACAAAATCTCTTTTTATATATACGAAATTGTGTTCCAGCGATCCATTTCCTGTGGTCTACAGTAAAGCGGTTTACTTTCGGAAATAAATTTTGAAGGACGTTATTTGAGTATTTTTTATTTTCGATAAGAATTCATCTATTTCCTTTCGTGTACAGTAAAACAGTTTAGTTTTGAAAATAAATTTTGAAGAAGATTATTTGAGTAATTTTCTTTTATATCCGGTTTATTACAAGTAGAACCGTTATGTAGAACCAGAATCAGTTTCTAGAATAAATGGGTTAATTGGGAAAGAGTAAAGTTTCCAACATTAGGGTGTGATGGCATTGGTTTGATTTTTCACATCCACCACTCGTCCTCCCCTCTCCACCACTCGTCTCTCCAATGAAAATCTGAAAATGGAAATCCGTAGAAAAAGTTAAAACATGAGAACTAACTGGTCCAAAAGGATGAAATGAAGCAACAATCTCTTTTATTTTATGTATATTGGGTGTCGTTTCCTCGGACACACAATAAAGTAAATAGTGTGCCTTTTTTCTCCTTTAAGATTGGCTTCGTCAGAGAAGGAACGATTCTCCCAAAAGCGTGATTGGCGAATTAAAGAACATTCAGCCGCGCAAGAAAAGAGAATGATTTACTTACAAGAAACCAAAATATTACACATCGCTTGGACATCAGGGGCTCCTCTCCTCTAACAACTGTAAAAAAAACACACAAGCCAAAAATACTCCTCTTGAATACTATTTAAATTAAGATTAATTAAGTTTTAAATCAGTTTTGAATTTAAAAAATTAAAACTTAATCACTGTGGTTTCTTATTTTCCTTATGGAAATATATCACCAACGACAATGAAAAATGATAAATGCGTTGTCTCATCTCAACTAACAATAGAATTAAAAAAAAGGAGCATAATAGAAAAATATAATAAAATTGTAATAGAAACTTAATTAAAAAAATGGAGAAAGTTGAGTTACATAATCCATTGGTTGTGATGAAATAGGTGGGCATGGTTATGTAGCAACACGTGGAGGTGCGAGCATCGTGAAATGAGCTGACAAACATTTTCACAACACGACACCGACCCGCATTTCCTGTCCCTTATATTCAAGTGCACTATCCTCTATCCTCCTGTTAACATCCAATGGCTGAGAATATTCTAAATTATATTTTGGTAATGTATTTACGGTTGCAATCTGTTTAGAATGGGTAGGATTTGAAAGAGTAAGAGAAGTGAGCACAGAGGATAAATCCCACTGGACACCACTTTTTAAATTTAAAAACTTTAGGCGTCTGACCCAATCCCGACACAACACGATGAGCGAGCCTAGTGTACGACGTGCAGCGCTTTTGCGTAATCCCCTTAATCTTATTATTAATATATTAACATAAGCTTATTGAATGACATTTATTTGCACCTCACATTTCTCATCACCACCAACCAACTTCTATCTCTGACTTCAAGCCTCCGTTTCTATCTGAGTTAACACTATTCATTCATTCGGAAAGAAAAGTATGGAAATCTTTCGTTTGTTTTTATTGAATTTAACAGATTGAAAAGTGTGTTGATTTCGGAATGGAGGCAAAAATCGTAAAAAAATATTAAATTTTTTACACAATATTATTGGAAAGTTAAATAACCCTTAATTATTATTTTTATATACATGTAAAAACTATAAAATAATAATAATATATTTAAAATTTAAAACAGAAATACTATATATAAAAAATTAATAAAATTATAAATAATAATAGTAACTAAAATCATAATAATAAATTACATACTTAATAATAATTAAAATAATTTTATTTAATAATAATATTAACAATAATAAAAATCAATTTTAACTTTTATTTGATTTGATTTTATGAAAATATCTTTTATATATATTTATAAAATTTAATTTATCTTATAGAAAAATATCTCATATTTTATTATTTAAATATTTTTTTAAGGAAAAGGTAAATTTGTAAACTTACATTTAACATATTTTAAAAAACATAAAAATCTCCTTACAACCATCATATCACTCACAAACTTCAATAAGTTTTCCTCACAAAATCACTCTAATATACCTTAATCCAAAGAACATCACTTTCTTTACACTTTCCTCTTAAATCACTCCAAATTCACTCTCTCAAATCATCTCCCCAATCCAAACACTACCTAAGACCTTTTTAGGATGGAGATAAGAAGAAAATATATCCTTAAGAAAAATAAAACTGAAAGCGAGATTGAGGAAGAAAAAACTTAGATTTGAATAAAAATATTGTAAATAATTTAATTGGTATAGTAAATATTTTTTTATATAAATATATTTAAAAAATAATTTTATTTAAAAATAATTTAATGTATTATTTTAATATTTTTACTTTTATTTATTTATTTTATTATAAAAGTATAAATATTAAAATGATTATCAATTATATAAAATATATAATCGATACACTTTTTAAGTGTACAATATTTTTTTTCAAATCGTTTCCACATATGTATGGAAAGTTTTAAGTTATAAAAAATTTGTTATACTTTTTATTCTTTTTAGTTTTTAAATTCTCAAAATCTACACTTTCTTTGCCTTTTCCTTTATTTATAACTTTATGTGTATGTATGGGAACAAATAAGTTATAATACTATTTATTTTAGAATTCTTTATTTAGATGGATTTTTATAGAATTTACATGTTTGTATTTGTTAATTAGTGTGGAAGTGAGAGCATGTATGGGCAAGGAAGGAGTTTAGGAAGTATCTCGTTTTTTTATGAAAAGATATAGGAAAAGTCGATTGAACGTGCATGAGAAGATTAAAGTATCTTTTGCTTTACATTGTGCATGTTGGAGATTTGTGGTCTACATAGTAACCATGCATGCCGAGATTTCTGAATGAGGCACAAAATCCTTTAACCATTGTTGTTGAGCTTTTGAAGTTGTATGTTATTCAAATGCTAATTGGACAAGATCTTTGTTTGATAGAAAATCCAGTTCCAGATATTGTGTTTCTACTGGTGATAATTTGATTTCTTGGAAGGGTGAGAAACAAAATGTTGTGACAAGATCTAGTGTTTAAGCATAATATAGAGTTATGGCCCCAACTATTTGTGAGTTTATTTGTTTAACCAATTACTTAAAGAATTGCAATTTGGAGAGGTCACTCAAATGACACTTATATGACACTCATATGTCATAATCATACTTTTTTGTATTAGCTCAAATCCCGTCTTTCATGAAAGAACCAAGCATATTGAGATTAATTCTCACTTCATTCGAGAAAATATTGTATCTGGAGACATCAAGACTGAGTTTGATAATTCGAATGATTAACATATAATTTCAATAAACCATTACGTGAACCTATAATTGATTATATTTGTAACAAGTTTGGTACATACGAATTGTATGCACTAGCTTGAGGGGGAATGTTGAATGTAACGGACTTAACCCATAGTTTTTGTTATTGTGTTATTATTTCCATTTATAAATAAATAACCATGTGTGTATTTTACACAAGAAAAATTAATCTTATATCTATTTTCTTCATCCTTAATAATAATTGGGGAACATGGTCGATGGAAGTTGGATGATCCAAACCTATTATAATACTTTTTACACTTTCTATTAGTCTCGTTTGGTGGGGATATAAAAAATAATGTAAAATATAGGCAAAAGAGCTTTAGAGAGATTATGTGAGGTCCATGATCTATTTAGTGAACCTAGTGGATTTGAATGGAATGAATCAACAAAACATCTTTAGGCTGAAGATGAATTTTGTGATGACTTGATCAAGATAACACCTTTAGTAAATACTGTTATCATCCACAATTAAAGAGATCCTAATGTACTTGAACATGTTTATTTTCAGGCAAAACTCTCGATCGCTAATGGAGCAGGCTATACAAATTGATGGAGGAACTGTGGGGAGCTGATCATGCCATAGGACACAAAGTAAGGACAACCCGATAAATCCGATGCCACATCCATAGGCAAAGTTTCACTATGGACCTTAATGACAACATGGAATACAACTAGGAGGAATTTGCATTTGATGTTGAACTTGAGCAAGCTCCTCCATCACCACTACAGATGGATTCATATAGCTCAGGTCTGACTCAATATGCGCCATCTAGTGGTATGTCATCCTTGTGGGGTTAAAATAATAAAAGTCTCGATGGTTGATGTTCGCAATTTGACAAGCTTACAACCAAGTTGTATGTATTTTTTGATGCAATTGAGATAGGAAATGCCTTAAGAGAAAAATTTGTCTTCCATTGCTGAAAGACAAGTCATGGCATCAGAACGAGTCACTATGACATCTGAACAACAAGTGCAATACTTTGAACGAAAAGTCTTGGCAATTGAACGACGAAATGAACTTCTTACTAAATAGGTTAGTCGGGTGCTTCGTAACTTAGCATTCAATACTCAAATTGACATTTGGGACATGTTAGTTGACATGAATATATAGGATGAGAAAATTATGAACAATACTATGATTTCCTTTGCATTAACTTGTCCCATGCAAAATGTCTTCTAGGCATGCCCCCACATCGCTGTCTAAATATATTACTCGGTATTATGAGTGATGGTGGTTGAAATCCTTATTTGTACCATGTTTTGATAATGTTATGTTTTCTTTCACTTTTTTGGCTGCTATGTAATATTATGACATCACCATATCATTTGTACTTGAACATGATTGTGACATGTTTTACTTTATATTATTAAGTAATATTATTTATATTTTGATTACCTTTGTTTAAAATGTTGTTATGCAATATTATGAAATGTGCATTAACTGATGTTTTCATGTCTTAAGTTTTGTAACAATGACTTTGTTTTCATAAACTAAAAGATAGAGAAGTGGTATGAGGAGTAAGGGAAAAACCTTTATAACTACTGATGAAGTTCTAGCTAGAAAGCTCCTAAGTATTGAGGAGGTCTTAAATCAAACATATTTTTTTAGCAAACTGATTAGATGATTGAGCATGAGAAGATGTTTTACACCAGGATAGTTCTGACACTTAAGATAATTAATTTCCCATTCTTTGCACATTCGGGGCTTTACTTTCACCATCATTTACACTTTCAAGGTTTTGAACAATATCTCATGTTGAAAGCTCCATACTTTAAGGATCTGGTTAAAGTGTTTTTTTCCAACCTAAATATCACATACTTGGTAGCCTTTATATTGAGGTTAATAAGAAGATTAAAGTCACATATTCATATTGGTTGACTTTGGCTAATTTGAAATACTAAGGTAAAAAATTGTCATCTTCAAATATCCCTGAGGAGCTCAACTACAATTGTGATATGTCATTGAGTTTCATGATAAAAACAGAGATGCACAGTCAAAATGTCAAGAATGTAGATAGTTTGAATATTAGTGGCAAACTACTGCATTACGTATTTGTGCACATATTGAGTCTACGAACCAACAATTTTGCTTAATTTGTGCACAATGAAATATAATATATTGAATAATTGGCCTAATTATATCATGCTACACATGACGAATTGCAGGGATAACAATGTGTCTCTTCCATACGACATTCTAATTACACAGATCATTACTTACTATAACGTGGACTTATCCATCAATGCAAATGTGGAACTACACTGGTTACATTATTTCAATTGAAAAACCTTAAACAAGTTGAATATCATTCAAGTCAATGATGTTAGACAACATGGTAGGGTGAAACAGGATGATGAACACAATGATGATCAAGATCTAGTAATATCTGATGACCATATTAAAGCCATTGCACCTTAACCCCTAGTCTCCCTTGATGCTCAAATGCTTTCAAAAATTTGGGGTGGTATTCAGGAGTTGCAACAAAGATTAAATATTTTGAACATCAATGTTAATAGAGGTTTTGAAAGAATTCATCAAAGAATTGTCCAATTCCAACAAAGATTTCATGGAATAATAGATGTCGTCATATAATTATTATTATTTTGTTTAATTACTGTAATTTAACTATATTTTTATCATTGTATGATTCAATATTTAATACTACTTAGGTGTTGAATTTTTAGACCAATTTCAATTTATACTTTTAAGTTTTATGAAAATTACAATTTCATTGAAATCTTTTACAATTATTTCAATTTTATATAATTTTATCGAGATTACTTTTAACAATTTTGTATATAACTATAATTCATATTTTTTTAACTAAATTCACATATTGTACTTTCACACATAAATTTTATATACAAAATAAATAATCATAGTTTATTCAAAATTAATTTTAACCATAAAATTAAAATTATAAAGCATTCCAATCTCACCGATTAAAAAAATTAGCAATCACAATTATTAAATGAATCACAAATGTTTATATTTTTTCTCTGTTTCCTTAAAGTTTTCTCTCCCCAGTTTTAATAAAAATAATCTTACTTTTCATTTGATTTTCCCCAAAATCCATCATATTTTGGTTTGATAAATTGATCCATAAGTCCGAAAACCCCATCTCATTTCCTATCCCTTAAAATAGACATTTCCAAACTCCTGGTAGCTCTGTCCATCAACGAATGCAAGGGAACGAGAGGATGAAGAACCGATGGCCGGTGTGGCTAATGGGGACATTATGCATAATCGGAGCCACGCTCTTTATCGCCAGTTTCATCCAAACCTCCGAGAACAGTCTTCTATGCTCAATATCCACAGCACAGCAGCAGTTAACCGGAACTTCCAAATCGATGCAGCTCAAAGCGATACTTCACTACGCCACCTCGCAGGTTGTCCCGCAACAGTCTCTTTCGGAGATCACCGTCACCTTCGATGTCCTCCAGGCCCTTAACCGCCCCGCCAACTTCCTCGTCTTTGGGCTGGGCCACGATTCCCTTATGTGGGCAGGCCTCAACCCAGGCGGCACCACGCTCTTCCTCGAGGAGGACCCTAAGTGGGTCCAGACCGTCCTCAAGGACGCGCCGGGCCTCCGAGCCCACACCGTCCACTACCGAACCCAGCTCCGCGAAGCCGACCACCTCCTCTCGTCTTATCGCTCCGAGCCTGCCTGCTCGCCGGCCACCGCCACGCTCCGCGGCAACGAGCGGTGCAAGCTGGCACTCCAGAACCTCCCGGACGAGGTGTACTCGCGGGAGTGGGATCTAATCATGATCGATGCGCCGAAGGGGTACTTCCCTGAGGCGCCAGGGCGCATGGCGG
This sequence comes from Phaseolus vulgaris, assembly GCF_051622355.1. Classification (NCBI taxonomy): domain Eukaryota; kingdom Viridiplantae; phylum Streptophyta; class Magnoliopsida; order Fabales; family Fabaceae; genus Phaseolus; species Phaseolus vulgaris. Next base: position 33,503,318 of record NC_143499.1, read on the forward strand.
CGATATTTTCGGCGGCGGTGATGGCTCGGGACAGGAAAGGCTCCGGCGTGACGCACGTGTTCCTGCACGATGTGGATCGGAAGGTGGAGAAGGTTTACGCCGAGGAGTTTCTCTGCCGGAAGCAGTTGGTCAAAGGTGTTGGCAGACTCTGGCACTTCGAGATTCCTCCGAAGGCTAATCACTCTCGTGACGACGCGCGTTTCTGTTAGGTTTCCCTTCTATTTTTATTTTATTTTATTTTATTTTTCTGTGCAGTGAATACTGAAGAACAGCGAGAGGACTATATCTATATCTTATTATAGCTTTACCATTTTAGTTTCATTTTTTACCTTTTCATTAATTTGGTCACCTAAAAAAGGCCAATTATTACAGGTGGACGGTGGCCATGTTGATGGTTCAGTCGCACTCTACCGACACTTCACGAGAAACTTCTGAATTCTGATTCATCCCTTTTTCGTTCGCTTATTCTGAAATGAATTTGAGTTTAAATCAAACACAGATTAATTTAAATGGTGTTTTAGCTCAATTTTGTTTCATTCAAACTTTTTTTAAATGGTTCAAGCCATTGGAACTTTTTTTATGTTTTAATATAACAACCTTTTTTAAATTTTACTTTCTTGGTTTAATGAGATTAAAACGTCCATGTAAAAATTTTGATGGAAAAAAGTTAGGTATGCTTGTGTAATAGATTCACCTTGTTTACTGTAAAGAAGTAGAAGTCGTGAAAATTAAAATATAAAGTAAAACTGGTTTCGATTTAGTGGGAGGTTAATTGCCCCATATCCCTTTACCGACATTCCGCTGTCCCAAACTTTTTTCCATTTAAATTTATTTGCTGGTCTTCCATTAATAAACATCCAAGCGCGGCGGCTGATAAGTTGTTTGACATGTTCAAATCTTGACAATTATGACAAAGCATGCAAGTTGAGTTTTAATTACTATACATTTTATAACTACGCTTATATAGTATAGAAAATAACAATTTTTTTGTTTGGTTGGGTTTTACAATATTCTTTGTTAACTTATGTCTTTAATTCTCGCTTAAGTTACATATAACAATTTTTATGCATATATAAAAGGAGTAATATTTCTGTTCTTATAAAAAAAATTTGTTTACAGTTTCAATTATATGTTTAAGATAATACTTAAAAAAAAATTGTCTGAAAAAGTAAAAAAAAAAAAACTTATCTTTCAACTTAAAGATACATGTTTCTTAATAAAAAAATTGATTTTGTTTCTTTCAAATAAAATCTATTATTTTCAAATTATTTATCAATAAACTTATCCAAATAAAAATTTAATTATTATTATAATTGATTATACGTATAATTAATAGTTAAAATAATTTAATTTTTATAATTATCTCAAATATATTCTTAGTTTTGATGGAATATGGAGTTGGTAGTTGTATGATTTTTGAACTCATTTAAGTTAGATATAACATAATTTTTATACATGTATCAAATGCATTGACCTAATGGTTTTAGTGGTGATAAAAATATTGGGTGGGTGGGTGATTTTTGTCTCGCACTCATCCAAGTTAGATATAACATAATTTTTATACATGTATCAAACAAAAACATTGACCTAGTGATTTTAGTGTTGATATAATACATGGCTGAGGCAAGTGAGTTTAAACATTAACAAAATCTATTATTTTATTGTTCTCTATAGTGGACAACATGACTTTAATGCCATGATATTTTGTAAATCTTTTATATATGTTTTTGTTTTGTATGTTTTGGAATTATCCTTGCATAACTGAATAAACTATTCATTCATTTTGCATACATTGCTAAGTTTTGTTATTATGCAGAGAATATAATCTATTACTCTCCTCTATTATTACTGTTCCCACATTTCTCATGCTAGAATTTAATTTTATTCCCTGACTAATTTTCCTTTTCTCAGGTTATTGTCAAAAAAATCTATTATGATTATCTTCACCACATACCTTTAAAACATCCTTCTACAATAAGCCTCCTTTTTAAACCCCTGCAGTCGATTTTCGTCACCATTATCTCCATATTTTGATATAATTATTAAGCAAAATTAATACTCTTCATCTGAATAAAACACAATCTCCATTTTCGTAAAAGTGTCTTATTAAACACAATGACATATTTAACTCCGCTCACCAACTTCGGTCTGTTGTTGAAAAAACCATAAATGTTAAATTTAATAATTTTACCCAATTGATTTACTATAAAAAAAATATTAAATTAGTAGTTTTATTATGATTTTTATTATATTTTTATTATAATTAATAATAATAATAATAATTATTATTATTATTATTAATATTATTTTAATTAATAATAATAATATCAATATTATTTTAATTATTGTTAATTTTATTAAGTATTAATATTAACATTATTATTAATGTTGTTATTATTAATTCTATTAATATTAGCATTATAATAATTATTAATTTTGTTAATATTAACATTAATAGTAATAATAATATTAATATTATTAGTAATATGAAAGAGATATACAAAATTATTTATAATATTTAAAGTACGCTTTTCGAATTTTTAATATTTATAAATATAGTTATATATATATATATTAATTATAAATTATTAATTTTTTAAGATAAATAAATGTGTTATAATTTTTTTTATTAAAGTGAATTTTAAATTATTTATCTTTTTTTACACATACTTATATGTATATTAATTATAATATTTTATTTTCTAAGTATTATAAGTTAAAATTAACTTTGAAATATGATCACTAAATACTAACAACACTCTAATAATATTTAAAAAAAAAAATTCACTGTAATTTAACTATAAGATCAAAACAATAATCAATAATAATTTCCATAACATTTCAACATAATACAAATTCTGGAAATAAATTTCGTTATATATTTTCTTAATCTTCTATTCAATCAAATTCTGAAAAAAAACAAACAATAACATTAGTAGAAAGAAATATTTAAAAAATTAATTATAAATCGTATAAATAAGATATATACTAATTGTGTAATATATATAATCTCATTCACTATTATCATAAATAAGATAATAAATAAGGTTAAGATATTTAAAAGTGCATATTAAAAAAACAAGTTCTCCCATATTATATATCAAACATAGTTCTCTACCTATAGTTTATTCATGTCGCATTTTGTAGACATGAAATTTAGGAATCACAATTTGACTGTGAATATGACGATGGTGAAGGTGTTTCATGGGGGCATAACTATCTATAATAAATGATTTATACCGAAAGCCAAAGGAATTTTTTGATCTAAAAGCAGATTATAATAATGACTTCTCCCAGATTGATATCAAACATAGTCCCTACCTACAAATTGTTCATGTCACATTTAAAGACATAAAAGTCAGGAATCACATTTTGACAATGAATACGTTGAACTAATTGTATTAACAAATTGTTTATAGTAACAACAATTATAAAAAGATTTATTCTTTTTCACTAATAGTTATAGATAATAAAAGAAAAGAAGCAATTAAGCCTAAATTAATAAGTAAAGATAACTCCTCTCCATGATTAAATTTAGATAACTCCAAAATGATATAACTTCACCCGATTCACATTTAAAGACATAGATGTACTAACTTTGTTATCAAACCAATTCAATCGGTTGTTTCGATAAATTAACCGATTGATTTTTGAAATTTGTTAACAAAGTTTTGTTAAGTTTGTTAAATCACATCATCTCATTATTCTCTTCATGTTCTACCAATTAGTTTTCTTCCTAGGTGAGTAGTTTTCCTATTTCCATTTGTTTCCTCCTTTTATAGTATAAAATGTAACATAAAAGAAGTATAGGGTTATGGGTTATGAAACTCTAACCCCTGCAATCATTTTCTAAAGAGATATGTTGTCTTTTGAACCTTTTTTATGAAATCTAGAATCACCATTTTTCTATCATATAAAAATCTTTGAGTATAGTATTATGTTTTATGAGAATTGGTGAAAGTTATCTTTACCTTGAACTTGAAATATACCTCGTAGTGTGATAAAGTTTTAAGTATAGTTCATATTTTACAAGTTGCTTAGAAAGCAAATTGTACATTATGTTTGAAGAAAACATACCATTCAAAAAACATTCAGATGCATATTTCTAAATAACTCCGAGGGGATGTAAGAGCCCCCTATGTTCGAATTTCCCAAGGGGTATAAGTATAAAAAATTCATGGCACAAAGGAGAGAAACACCTTTCAAAATGTTTGAGCTCAACATTGTGCCAACAGGATGAGAACAAATAAAAGTTAAGGAGATTTTTGTAAACTAACATACCTTACTATTTCTTAAGTTAGATTCAACAAATTAGATATATGAATTCTTCTATTGCTTTTGAAGTACCAACTTATGAAATATTTAATAATAAACTTATTTGTTTTATGTGATGCTCCTACTCATTGAGTTAATCCAAATAAACAAGTTTATATGTAAATTATGCAATATGAAGTATAAAACAACTTTTGTGTTTCAAGCAACTTATGAGTTTCTTAATCAGTTTTTTATGAGTTTCTTAATAATTTTTTGTAAAGATCTTTGTATTGTTTTCGTATAAACTTGTATTTATAATTATATGGATTACTTTTAGTTTGATTTTTTTAGGGTTTAATCATTCTATAATATTGCACAACAAATATTATGTTGTGATTTTATTTTTTTTATGTAAATTGGTCTCATACTCCTTTTCCAATTGAAAAAAAAAGAAATGTCTAAATTTTTTATTGTAATCTTTTCACACTCTTCCCCAAAAATCCCCCAATTTCGGCTAATATCTCTTCTTACACTCACAATTTTTGAAGTTATGTATTTAAAACTTGTCTAGATGAAAAAGTTAATAAACAAAAATAAAATTGAAAGTATCAAAGTAAACAAAGACCTTTTTATATATAAAATATTTATGAAGTAAATTTAACAATATATTTAATTTTTTAATATTACACGCTAATTTGAGAAAATTATATAGAAGAAATATTTCATTTATATATAATGTTTAATTTTAATACATATTAAGGGACAAATGGAGAATTTCCATAGCTATTTTTATGTAAAACTTCAAAAAGTGATAAAAAAATGGTACCAAAAATAGATGTAAAAGATGAAATAAAAAAGTAGATGGGGCTTAAGACATTGAAAAAACTGAAATCCTCAATTGAGACATTTGAGGAAAAAAACGTGGATGTTGATAAAGGCTCTTAAAGAACCTTTCTAATACGACAGAATTGATGTTTTGCTTTGATGTATAAACATATGTATTTCATGCATTAGTTTTTTTATGTATTATATAATATTATTGATTAGACCTATTTCTAAATAGATTATCTAAAAAAAATTCTACTATTTCAAAAGATAAGAAATTGTATAGCACTTTGAAAATCATCATTGCTCATTCATACTGATATTCAATAACTTTCCAAAATTATAATTATGTTTTTCTCATAAATCTTTGAAGGGAGTTGTGATATACTTGAATAGACTTTTGCTTTTAACATGTTTGAGATTTTATGTAATAAGTTTTCACGTATGTAATACCTATTTTTTTTTATAGTTTTTTCAAGAAGATTTCATATATTGAGAAATTGTATTTTTACATGTGAAGTGTGTAATCTTAATACTCAAGATAGTTAAACAATCCTACTTGTAACGTCAAATTTCTCCTAAAGTGACTTCTTTTTTTTCTTCAGGTTCTAGTCTTCTCGGTTTCTGGATTTTATGGTCTTTTTGTCTTTCAGTCCTTCTCCTTCTACTAATGACAAAATGAGAAACCTGGACAGATAATCTGAAACTCAAGTCACAGTCTGAGAAAAATTTACAAGTGTGAGAGTTGAAAAGTTACCTGTTCTGCTATTTATACATTTTGGTTGGATCCTTGTTGTCATGGGTCTGCGTAAGGCCCAAAAGTGGATCCAATCACACGTGTCATGTTTTGTATATAAAATTGTGTATTACTAGCTAAATGATGTTTTAGGATCTCATCATTTAGATTTAACTATGGCAGAAGGTCGTCGATCATCCAGTCATCCGATCCGATAGTACACTACTAAAGTTGTGATTGAAATTGAATGAGAAAAAACAAACTAATATAAAAAAAATTGTACCATTCTTTTTTATTCTTTCTCTTATTTTGGTGTTCTTTATATTTTATTGAAAAGAAAATGATCTACTTCTGTGTTTTAATCTTTTAATAAAGTGTTTTAAGAAAACTTCATAGGTTCTATTGGTCAAATTACAAAAAGAAAAATAGAAATTTACCTTTTCTCTTAGTAGTGCATGACCTATTATTTTTCTTAAAAATAACACGACACCTTATAATGGTTTAATGTTCATCATCAAACTAATACTTACCGTTCTAAAAAAGACTTCAAGGGCATGGATCAACAATATCACTTTTTTTATGATGTTCAAATACTTTAAATCCCCATAACTTTAATGTGAAATCCACCCCATTACACACTTTCTCCCCTTTGGACATATAAATAAAAAATAAGTCTTTTCAATACGAAAGAAATTTAAAGAAATCAAAAGTATGATCAACTTCAGCGTACAAGTGCCTCGAATGTAGTAAGCAATGTCATATTAATTTTGGACTTTAATTGGCAAAACTATTTTCCAACCAACGGTACTCAAGATTTTGATAAGACTATTTTTCAACAATTGTAAGTCAGGATTTCTACTAATATTATAAAGATTATCTTTCAGTTAACATTGTTGGGACTATTTCTTTATAATGGCATATGTAATGGTTATTTCTATGTTAACGCTAATAAGAGTTTTTTTTAACCAATGTTGGCAAAGCTATTACCATATTTGTACAAGTTGAAGTATATCCAGATCATTTTTGGTTAATTACTACATGAATTGTTTTTGGATCAACATTAAATATTGTTTTTTTTTTCAAAACTAAATTTTTGACCAATCTTGACTAAAATTGTTTTTAACCGTTGAAAATAAAAATTCAACATAGATAAAAAAAAAAGTTGACAAAAAAACCAATCAAAATCACCCTAAACTTTGTTCGCTAAAATTATTATAACTAACACAAATTGAAAATAAAATTAAACGATACTAATAAAGAAAAAAAAAAACTTCATTGACTTTCGCTGGAAAAATTTAGTAGTCTTCGGCCTCCCACCATCTAAGTGGCTATAAGATTATCCACCATTAACAAATAATGGTGTTACACCTTTCTGGGACTACAATAATATCATGAATTAATTAACACTTTGCCAGTAAAAAGCAGGCGTGTTGGTACATACCTTGTAATCGTCTTCTTCTTTACACAATTTGACAGATTATAAAAAATATTTCACTCGGTCGTCCCTCCTCATGGCACTATATACAGCTTGAACCTGAAAAATGCCATAACATTTCATATCAAGATATATCAGCTCAGCCTTGTTCTCTTGGAGGATCGATCTACTACAACATAAACTTCTAATAAATGTAAATAAAATTTAAACACGTCTCTACTTTCCTTCCTTTCCCACGTGTTCTTTTAGTGGAAATAAGTATAGAACAATTAACTTTCGAGTGATAAAAAGAGGGGAGGAATGAGACAGACAGACCTGTTCACTGGAAACAACTTGAATGGGCCCAATATTTACAGATACATATTTTCCCCCAGATGATAACTTCTGCTTCACACATCCCTGTAATTACATGTTAAAAATTCAAAGCAGATCAGATGTCAAATGCCGTTTGAAAAACGAGGTTCAGTGATAAAAGTATAGATGCAAATTGCAATATACTGATAACAAACTCTTCAAGGATTACATTCACATATGCTACACAGCCCACAACTTACAAGGAGAAACAATTATAATTGAAAGAGAAATAAAATTTAAGCTTAGCATATATTTCTTGTGATCAAATTCCGGGTTGGAAACAAGTTCATACTTGTGATCAATTTCCAGCGGTATACTTACTGATTTTAACAGCTTTGAAAAAGACGTTATGTATAAAAGTGGTAGAGTAAGGAACAAGGAAGAAAAACGTCTCTATGAATTATTATCCGAATTCCAAAAAACCATCGCCAAGAGAAAGGTTGTTAAACAGCTATACAGAGAACCAACAACTAGGGAAAGCAAATCTGTGAGAGAATTTTTCCCAGAAAGAAAGAGTTCAGGGAAGGAAAAGCTAAACAATCCACCCCTCTCTAATAGAAAGTATATACTACTGCTCAGCCGTGAATTAGTTATTTTGGTGCGTGGGCTGATTCTCCTTTTCAGATTTGGTAAATCCTCCGCCAAGTGGTCACTAGCAACATCCGAATTTGACCCTTTTCCGTTTGTGTTTATTACAATTCCTCCCCCGTTAAGATAAACTATGCTCCCAAGGTTGAAACCTGGAAAGGCCTAATTGCCCCCTAATCTACCCAAGTAACATGTGCAGTATCCAATCCCTCCCATTGGACTAGTTGCTATCGAACTTGTGACCCCCTATGATTCTGGACTTTAGAATTGAAACTGGTTGTAATACTGGGGAAGTTTCAGTGGTAGTAATGGAGAGTTGGACATAAGGTTGTGCATGCTCTCCTTTACAAAGTTTCAATTGGGAAGCATTAAACATAGGATCAATTTTAGTGGTAGCTAATAATAACAGTTATAAGCCACCTGTCCGATCTTCTCAGTCACAGGAAAAGGGCCAGAGTACCTTAGACTCAGTTTCTGAATTTTTCTCAAAGCTACTTAGTGCTGCCTATATGATTGCAACTTAACCTAAACCATATCTACTGTCTGAAAAACATATCAAGGCATTTATTTAGAGCCTCGGATTGACCACTAGATTGAGGATGGTATTTTGTGGACATGGTCAAGGTTGTTCCACTCAACCTGAATAAATGTTGCCAAAATTGGTTGGTAAAAACATGGTATTTTGTGGACATGTTCAAGGTTGTTCCACTCAACCTGAATACATGTTGCCAAAATTGGTTGGTAAAAACCTATTTTCTATCGGAAACTATGGTTTTAGGGGTGCCATGGAGTTTAACTATTACCCTTAAGAAAGCCTCAGCTACTTGTTTACTTGTATAATCCACTCGGAGTACAGCGAGATGAACATATTTAGAGAGTCTATCAATGGCCACCATGATGATCAAATATCCTTGTGAATTTCGGAGGCGTGATGAAGTCCATTGGTACGTCTTCCCATGTCTGATATGGGGATTGGTAGAGAATGTAATAACCCTGTCAGAAGAGTTGTAGCAGTCTTAGCTTGCTGACAGATAAGACAATTTTGAAAAAATCTCTTGTCTTTTTGCATATTCTACCAATAAAATTGTGAAGTGATTCTAGCAATTCGGGCATACCCCACATGTCCTCGTGATAATGAGCTATGAAATTCATGGATCAGTTGTATTAATGCATGATCATCAGAAATTATTCCAAAATTATCAATCGATTATTCCAAAAGAGCAATTCATCGTGTACTGTGTAACGCATAGGATTTTGATTCTTCTTGCATAGTTCCACTTATAGTCTTCAATTTTGAATTTTCCATTATAGCAGTCTTCAACCAAGAGACAATTTGTAGTTGAGGTTGAGACCATGCCATGAGCAAAGACCTGGATAAAGAATCAACTGCAATGTTATCTTTACCAGGTTTGTATATAAAATCATATCCCAATAACTTAAGTAGCCCTTTTTGTTGCGTAGGAGTTTGTGGTGCTTGTTCTGTTAAGAGCTCTTCAAGCTTCTTCAATCAGTTTTTGTGACAAATAGTGCCTGAATTTTGCAATTGCCTCAGTTATAGCATAGAACTCCCTGATGTATGCAGATTGACTTTGCGTTCTTGGATTCAGCTTCTTAGAAAGAACATTATAGGATTGACTTAGAACTACACCCACCCTTGTACTCGTGGAAAATTTTTCTAACACAAGGCTTGGAGAAATTAGGTAGACCAAAAACCTATGAAACACAGACACGGTCAAATTGAAAATTATAGGACACGTGACACGACTAAATATATAAATTAAAATGTAGTCATATATTTTGTTAAATGAAAAAATTAAGAGAAACATTTATAAAATTAATTTAAAAAAATAGTACTTATGTAAACCATAATGTTTAACTTTTACATTTGTTCATCTTCATTAAAAAATACAACTTCTAATTTTGGTTCATTAAAAGATAAGCTAGCAATATCAAGAATTTCATTCTCATCCAATGAATCATCTCCTACAATATCCCATAATTTACTTTCATCTTCTTTGTAATTTACTAGATCCTCATCCCTTTTAAGTGTCATCTTATTTCTTTTTAAAAAATGTATAAAGGAGTAGGTACTCCATATCCTCTCACAACAAGAAGTAGAACATGGTTGTCCAAGTAGTTTAAGAGCTATCTTCTGAAGTGCTTGAATTCCATGAACAATCCACCATGATTTTGTATCCATTTTACCCTTGTCTCTTAAAGAGTCAATATCGGCAAAATTTTCTATTCCATATGAAAAGTTTGTATATTTATCTGTCTCCTTAGATCCACATCATCAAAGTACCCCATATAACATTTTTTCCTTTCCTGAGTAATTTCCTTATCTTGATGTGAGGTAAGTATGTGTCAATTTTCATTTAACCATTTATTGACTATAATATCTACATAAAAATATAATATTATGTACTCAATAAAATAAATTAACTATATTGTATTACCTTGGATTTAAAGAATGAGTCAGACAATGAAGTGACGTGCTACTCTTAGTCCAACAATCAATTAATATTAATTTTACTACCTCGAAAAATGATGAATATTCAACTTCCGTATTCTTTCATGATGATATATGACCTTTTTCACTTTTTCACATTTTTAATTATTGAACCTCTCATTTCGTATACTAAGTAAAGAGTAGTCATATTCGTATCTGTCTTTCTAAGAACATCATAAATAGGGGCAATAAAAGCAAGTATGTAATCAACCTTCATCTACCAATTATCAGTCAACAAAGTTTCTTTCACAAATTGTGCACTATCGATAATATCTTTTCGGTAAGAAGAGCATTCATTACTAATAACCATCTCTTGGAGTCCTTTCTACAAACTTCTAAACCTTTTTTAGCATGACTATAGTTGAAGCAACAAAAAACAACTTCACTAAGTTCAAGTGATTGAACATTGATAATCTAGTGCCCCATAATAAAGGTTTTAATAAAGCTAGCATCATCAACAATTTGTGAGATCCAAGAACGATGTTGATAAGTATCACCATTTTTTTGTTGCACATATATTTTTCAATGCAAGATTCAAGTGTGCACAACACAAGGAGTCCAATAGATTGAAGGAACTTCTAATTCTATGAGCATACCGACTGCCTTACATACAGATGCATTATGAGTTACAATTTGTACCACATTTTTTGGGCCTAACCTCCATAATTGCATCTCTCATGTGTTTAGCAATACAATCTTTGTCATTTATTTCATCAGACTCATCTACTGACTTAAAAAAACATACATTGGTTCACTCTTAGTTATAGCCATAAAATTTATAAGTGGTCTTATTTGAGGATCACTCCACCCATCACTGATCATTGTTACACCTTTCTGATTCATAATTTCTTATAGGTTGCAGAAAGTTTTTTTACATGACTTATTTCCTTTGAAAGTAAAGGACCTCTAAGTATTAGAAGTATTAGTTGCATAAGAAAATGCACTCTTATAATAAAATAAAATGAAATGGTAGTCCTGAAGAATAAAACATCCTCGTAACTTTACAATCAAGAGTATTTCTCGCTTGAATATTGAAAGCAACTTGTAAGGAACCTTTGAGTTTTTGGATGAGATCATTGTTTGCCCGATTTCCTTCATCAGATCCAGGTGGTAGAGGAACCTTTTTCTTTTTTGAATTTATTTACATGTAGAAATCAAATAAATTTATTTACCATTTCATTTAGCAAGAAGTCCTTATTATAGGAATGCATTTTCTTATGCAGCTAATACTTTTAATCTTGGTGGATATATACCACCAACATATAATAAACTCAGAGATCCTTTACTATCAAAGTAAAGAAGTAATGTAGAAAACCTTTTGCAACCTATAAGAAACTCGTGGAATCAGAAAGGTGTAACAGTTGTTAGTGAAGGGTGGAGTGATCCTCAAAGAAGACCACTTATGAATTGTATGGCTATCCCTGAGATGGACCAATGTTTTTGAAGTAAAGGACAAAGATTTTATTGCTAAACATATGAGAGATGCAATTATATAGGTTGGGCGAAAAAATGTGGTACAAATTGTAACTGATAATGCATTTGTATGTAAGCCAACGAGGATGCTCTTAAAATTAGAATTTCCCTCAATCTATTGAACTCCTTGTTTAGTGCACACCTTGAATCTTGCATTAAAAAAAATTTGTGCAGCAAAAAATACTGAAAAAATAGTGATACTTATCAACAATGTCCTTGGATCTCACAAATTGTTCATGATGCTACATTTATTAAAACATTTATTATTAACAATGTTCAATAACTTCAACTCATTGAAGTTCCTTTTTTCATAGTCATGTTAAAAAGATTTAGAAGTTTGAAGAAAGGGCTCCAAAAGATGGTTATTAGTAGTGAATAATGTCGATAGTGCACAATTTGTGAAATAAACTTTGTTGACGGATAATTGGTGGATGAAGGTTGATTACATATTTGCTTTTATTGCCCCTATTTATGATGTTCTTAGAAAAACAAATACGGATATGGCTACTCTTTACTTAGTATACGAGATGAGGGATTCAATGATTGAAAATGTGAAAAAGATCATATACCATCATGAAATGAAGACAGAAGTTGAATATTCATCATTTTTCGAGGTAGTAAAGTTAATATTAATTGATAGTTGGACTAAGAGTAACACATCACTTCATTGTCTAACTCATTCTTTAAATCCAAGGTAATACAATATAATTAAATTATTTTATTATTATATTTTATGAAGTACATAATATTATGTTTTATATTTTTAATATAGATATTATAGTCATAAATGGTTAAATGAAGATTCACACATACTTGTCCCACATCAAGCTAAGGAACTTACTCAGGAAAGGAATAAATGTTTTATGAGGTACTTTGATGATGTGGATGTAAGAAAACGGGTAAATATAGAGTTCGCAAACTTTTCAGATGGAAAAGAAGATTTTGCCGATATTGACTCTTTAAGGGACAGGGATTAAAAATCATGGTGGATTGTTCATGGAGTTCATGCACCAACCCTTAAGAAGATAGCTCTTAAACTTGGACAACCATGTTGTGAGAGGAATTGGACTCCTCTATACATTCTTTAAAAAGATAGAAGATGACACCTAAAAGGACAGAGGATCTAGTATTCGTCCATAGTAATCTTTGTCATTCGTCCATAGTAATCTTTGTCTTCTCTCCAGAAACTCCTCAAATTACAAAGAATAGGAAACTAAATTATGGAATATTGTAGGAGATGACTTTTCATTGGATGACAATGAAATTCTTGATATTGCTAGCTTATCTCTTATGAACCAGAATTAAAAGTTGTATTTTTTAATGAAGATGAACAAATGTAAAAATTAAACATTATGGTTTATATAAGTACATCTTTTTTTAAATTAATTTTATAAATGTTTTTCTTATTTTTTCATATAACAAAATATATTACTACATTTTAATTTATATATATAGTCGTGTCCCGTGTCCTATAATTTTTAATTTAGTCATATCTCTCTGTCCGTGTCGTATGTGCTTCATAGATACCCAATGAGCCCCAAAAAACCTCTTATGAATCTGTAAGACTAGGCCATCGTAAAACTGCTAAAACTTTCTTGTTGTCCATTGTCACACCATTCTCCATCGGTCCAAAAGAGCATTTAGATAGTTTAACGTACCACTAATGTTTTCTCAATATTTGGTGAAGCACCTCCAAGTGTTGCAGGTGCACAGACCATGTAGGAATATATATCAAAATGTCCTTAAAGACTAGTACAAACTTCTGCAGGATTCCTTGAAATATCTCATTCATCAAACATTGAATTGACAGGGGCATTCGTACGCCCAAATGGCATTATCACAAGCCATTTGCAAAGCCTTGGTAAGTTCTAAAGGCATCCTTGCGTCTAAGATCTGATGACAGCCAGATCTTAAATCCAGTTTAGAGAAAAATTGGGTACCAAACAACTCATCAAGAAGCTCATTCAGAATAGGAATAGTGAAACCATAGTTTATTGTAATGGCGTTTAAAGTCTTATAGTCCGTGCAAAATCTCCAAGTTCCATATTGACAAGAATTATGGAGAAGAAAAAAGGCTAGTACTATGATCCCTTCATTGAGCATGGCTTGAACCATGGTCTCGACTTTTTTTTTGCTATAAGGGCATCGATAACGCCACACTGGTCCACTATCAGGCAACGATTGTATTGAATGACCTTAGGGGGGTAATCATTCAAGAATGTCAAATACTTCCTTGTAAGTATATAACAAAATAGCCACTTAAGGTTCCATATCAGTGGGTAATCCTAACCACCGAGTTGTTGTAGTATGCGGGTGTGTGAGCTGTTGCAATGCAAAAAGTTCAACAGTAGCAGTGGTGGTGTGACACAATCTTTGGAATTGATTAAATTGGGCAGGAAAAGGAAGTTTGGATCTCTTACCGTGCAATGTGATAAGCCAATTGTTTATATAAAAAATTTAAGTTAACTTGTAATATGAGATGTGTGGGCCTAAAGTGGCTAGAAAGGCCGCACCAAGTACAAATCAACTCTTGAAACTGGCAAGAAGTAAACAAGAAGCTTCAAGGAATGACCTTGAATCTTGACCTCCAATCATCTTACTAATCCTTCAGCCACAAGAGCATTGTCATTCCCAACTAAGAGTTTAAAATTGGGGATAGGTTCCCCAAGAAGTTTCAAATAGTGAGCAAGCCTAGACTGTAAAAAATTCTCTGAACTTCTTCCACCCATGAGAATCTAAAGAAGCATACAATTAATAATCGCATTTCAACGAGGGACATCTGATAGAACTGGGATCAAAAATTAGAATCTAGAAACAGTGACCTAGAAACAAGAATATCTTTATTGGTATTAAAGAACACTTCAAGCAGTAATAGCTCTCAAAAGAATTAACTTCAGGTATTTCAAGGAACCTAAACCCTCCCACACAAAACTATACAATTGTATTTTTCCATTCTCAACTACTAACAACTTCCCCTATTAAATTAATAGTCTCTGCTCCACTAACGGAAAACTGACTCCACTAACTATTACACATTATATTTTTTTCTTATTTTTTCTCTAATACACATATTTAATAGAAGGTTGTAATCAACATCCTTTTAATGTTAGAATTTCTAACCAAGGTGATTTATGAATTTTGGCTAGGATTGGGTAAAAGAAGTGGAAAATTAGTCGTCTTAAGGGATTGGGATGAAAGAAGGGTAGAATTTGTAGTGTATAGTTTGGAGACATAGGTTGATGAATATTTTGGTTTCAAATGCATATTTTTCTTCATAGAGTTTGGCCAAAGATACACATCTAATCAATGCAGTATTGCTCTAGGGATCCCCCCACATAGCAATCTACAAGAGCTTCCATAGTAACACCTTGCACCTGATTACCAAGAGCAGTAAACTGAATGTAGAAGTCATGTACTGATCAAAGCTGAGTCCACCTAAATAAATTGGTCGAGGGAGCTGATAGGGGTATGGACCAAACTCAAGCTCCAAACCTTGAGTGAGTCCAATCCAAGATTGAAAAGGATTAGTTTGGATATCATCTGGAACCAAGGAACCACTTCTCTATTCAAATGGATGGCAACAATCGTCAAACGGTGTTCATCAGGGGTATGATTAAAGTGATCTGCTTTTAAAATCCATTGTAACGCATCAGTGTCACCAAATCGCCGAAAATCAAGCTTAACATTTCACACACGAAATGGCTGAAATGACATCCCTGAGTTTGAGGCTACAGTAGGTCGTTGCTTCTTAGTTCATTAATGGTTGATTCCAGCCTTTTGAACCGTGTTCTATACTCTTTACCACAATGCTTCACTAGTTCCAAAATGTGTTTGACCGACGTCAGAGGTTTTCATGCGTGTATTGCCCATCATGACTCTATGAAAGCAACAATTTGTGATGTATAAAAATTATCCTCAGTGATAGAACAAGGAACAAGAAGGAAGAAAAACGTCTCTGTATCCAAAAGATATCACCAAGAGAAAGGTTGTTAAACAACAGCTATACAGAGAACCAAAGACTAAGGAAAGCAACTTTGTGAGAAAATTTTTCCCAGAAAGAAGAGTTCAGGGAAGGAGAACCTAAACAATCTACACCTTCTCTCTCCTCTAACAAAAAATTATATACTACTGTCCTTCCCACACAAAATTCTACAGGCGTGAATTAGTTATTTGGTGCATGTGCAGATTCACCTTTTCAGATTTGGTAAATCCTCTGCCACATAGCCACTAGCAAAATCCTCTACATTTGACCCTTTTTATTTGTGTTTATTACTCTGGAGTTTCACATCTATTAGGCATATGTAGAAGTTAGAACCCTTGAGAAAAAGTTTATATCTTCCATTTGAGCACACCATCCAAAAGATATTTTATCAACCTTTCACAACTCATTTGCAATTAAAAGTGCAAGCTTAAAACTTAAAAGTCCTTTCACAATGGGAAACCTTTTGATCAAACCCTTCGTCATGACCCTTGTTACCTTTGTTGTCAGTGTTCATTAAATATCTCTCTATTCATAGTGATATTTCAATCTGCCTATCTCAATCATAGGGCATTTTGAAAGTTCCAAAAACTATTTACAAATATTAAATATAAGGTGATTGTTAAAACTACTTAAGTTTTTATAATTGATTCTTGAGAAAAACAATTTGAGATATAATTGCTTACAAAAAAAAAAAACCAAAACTAGTCCTTTTGGGTCCAACTTCTTCTAACATTTGTTTTTTCTTCATTCACCCTTTGTTTGTTCAACAGCGTCAAAGGGTGGGTAATGGGTAAGATATAACTGTAGGGACTGCTTATTCATCCAATGGTCAATAATCTAGCTAGGTTAATTTTAAATAAATTAAAAATATTATGATAAACTGATATAAAAAAAATGTAATCAAAACTAAGTTAAAAATACATACACAAAATAACCGAAATTTATATGGCCAGTTTATCTTAAATAGCTCTAAACAAGTTTCAGAGATGACAAACTGCGCCAGTGTAAACAAAAACTATTAATTAACTTCATATTATGTATGTAGTTAAATACTGTATTCACTGATGCACTACTTAGACTACCAACATTCCCGGGAGCATCAAACCACCAAAGGCACAAAGGTATTTAAGTTTAAAGTGGTAGAGGACAAAGTAGTTGGTTGGTTCAAACTTGTAAGCATTTTAATTAATTATTTATCCTATGATGGTGGTAAGGGAATGTTATTCTATGATAGTTTAGGTACATATGCAAGAATTTTTTCACAATCACTATAATCAGATGTTTTTCTTTAAGCTTTCTTTTAATTTTCCATTGCTTTCTTACTATGCTTCAATCAAACAACGTCCTTAGAGTGTAGTTATTTACAACATAAGCTCAGCTCAGCAAACAAGGACTATTGTTACCCATAATAAACATCATGTAGAGTTTAAGAGGAAGCCAATTCACACACACAGAATAGATATAGAAGTAGTAACAAAGCTTAACCCAACAGTAATAGCACGACAATGAAATGCTTATAAGTTTATATTGCTCACACACAAACACAACCCCCACTTGTAATATCTATACCATGCAAAGAAGTTATTTAGGATCACGATATAAATTAGAGAAACGTTTCCAATATCAAAAGTTCAATTTCCAGAAACGACTTGACACATATACCTGAGGAATTGGTTGTTGGATTACAGATTCAACAGCAACAACCATGGCTTGCACAAAATCCTCACCTCCAGTTCCAATTGCAGTAAATCCTCGAACAGTTGGGTACGAGTTCACCTTCAGAACACAAACATAAACAATTAACCGATTATTCACAGGTAACAAGTAATTGAAAACAAACAATGCCTTACGAAAAACAGTTAAATAAAACCTTCTCGTCCAAAGCCAACCACTCATTGTTAGAATCATCTGTACCAGTGCTTCCAACCACGTTTGTCGTTTGGCCAACCCTCCCTTTGGCCTCGGAAACCTCTGTGACAGAAAGCATTTAACACTAGTAACGGAATGTAACGGTTTTGTGGATTATGAGTTGTTACCTGAAATTGCCTTGGAGACGGTGTCCTGAGGAGGATCTTCATGGTGGTGAGACGACGGCGTTTGATTGAGAGAGGAAGAGAGAGGTGGTTTTGGAGAATGAAAGCGGCGTGACCTAATTGTGGTGAGGATGTTACATTCGGTGCGTACGGTTATGTGATGTTTGTGAGAATTGAAATTGAAAGGACGGAGTATGGGTTCTATGAAAGTGGTTGAACGAAGCATGCTCCTGCACGCCATTTTTTTCCTTTTGTTTTTGTGCTAAAGCAATCCAATCCAATGCCTTATAAAGGCTTTGTGTATAAAAATTAGGAACATTTTGTAAAATCTAGCCGTCCATGAATTTTAAGTATGCGTTTTGCATTAACGGTCGATTTAGCGTGTTTTAGTATATATTGTTTCAACACCATTCTTTGACATTTTTATTTTGTTTTGAGTGGGACATTTTTCTTATTTTATTTTGCAGTTTACCAATGCAAGAAGTGATACCGAAAGAGCAATTGAGGCATTCATCGTGAATGTAGCGCCAATACCTATGGAGCGACTGAAGGTGAGACTATTCACGAAAGATCGGACTAGCAGCAACAAAAGAACGTTTTATATACTTGTCTAGAGAGAAGACACGATAAACAAAGCCACTGAACGCCCGCACAGAGGAGCGGAGCACCAATATCCAACGGAGAGACTGAAGGTGAGACCTCCACGTAGTATTGGATCGGGATACCAAAAAGTTGTATCCACTAGTACAAAATATAAAAACAAAGAACATACACTTAAGGCATTTACAGTCAAAGGCGGTCATTTGAAACATACTGATATTTTTTAAATTAATTTCTTTAAGAAGGTGACTATTTATTATAATCGCATTTTTAAACAAAACACTTTGTTTTAAGAATGTGACTATAACAAATAGTGACATTCTTAAATAAAGCGTTTTATTTAAGAATGCGGTTTTACCTCTTAGTTACATTCTTAAAACATTTTTTTTATCCTAAGAAAAAGCATGTCACTTACGCTTTCATACTTCATTCTTTGGCGCTTTCGTTCTCTTCAACTCTGGTGCTTCCTCTCGTCTTACTCGAGCCTGCATTTGTCTTCTTCGTGGCATTGGTAAATTCATTTCGACCTCTCTACTTCTTCTTCTCCATTAGTTTTTGTTTCTTTTTCTCTTATGTGTTTCTTTTCTACCTTTCCTCAAAGCTCAATGTTTCATTGCCTCGCTGGTGTTTGGGTGTTTACTGTGCCCTAATTTCTTCGTCGTTGTTGCCACTTTTGTTGTTGTCGCCGCTATTGTCGTGCCGCTCTTCACCACCACAGTTGCCTTCACGCACAAGGTTGGTGGTGTTTTAAATTTTTTTAATGTTATTAATTTGTTTATTTTTTATTTATTATAATTTGTATTTTTTAAAATTTATATTATTTTTTGTTTTTAGGTTAGAATAGAATTATTAAATTATTAGATGTGGATAGAGTTATATTATTTAATATTTATAATTAATTTAATGATTTTTAATTTGTATATTTAGTATTTATTATTAATTTATATTAGGTTAGTTGTTAGGTTAGAATAGAATTATCGTGTTAATATTGAGTCTGAGGGTGTTCGATCCTCAGCAATTGATACGTTTTGGTAGGAGTCCGAGGGTGTTTGACCCTCATCAATTGATAAGTGTTGATATTGAGTTTGGGGTGTTCGACCCTCGACAAACGTGGGATTTCACACTCATTAGTAAACACCTGAATGACTATTACAGAATATAATGGATCGAAATTGAATTAATTTTTTTCGCATAAGTGATGAGTATGAAAGAGGAGTAAAAAAATTTATACAATTTTCACAACGTAACGCAACTATTTGAACGAAAGGATACTGGATGTTAAGAAAATCAGGGAGAACCTTTTATGTGATGGGTTTCTTCAGTCTTATACAACTTGGACATGGCATGGTGAATTATTAAATTTAACATGTGTTTTCGTAACTGAATAATATATGGAGTCCACCATGGATGATGCAGTACATGGTGAAGTAGATGATGATTGATTGGAGGACATGATTCGTGATGTGGAAGCTGAGTCTTTTGCAGAAGCACATGGATATGGAAGTATGTCAAGCGATGCAAAGACTACATTGTATCCTGGATCAACTAACTTCACACGGTTGTCGGCGGTGTTAAAATTGATAATTTTGAAGACAGTAAATGGATGGAGTGATAAAAGCTTCATGGAATTGCTTCATTTGTTGAAGAATATGCTTCCAGAGGGAAATACTCTACCTAATCGTAATTATGAGACCAAAATGATTGTATATTATACGAGAAAATTTTGAATTGTTGAAAAGTTGTCTGAGATGTGGGTTATCACGTTATAAGTTGAAACAAAAGATGATGATACTATTGAAGAGATAGGAAACCATGGACCCCCAATGAAGGTTATGTGGTATCTTCCCATCATTCCAATGATGAAGCGTTTGTTTGGAAACCCAAATGATGCTAAGAATCTTATATGGCATGCAGATGAAAGGAAATGTGATGGCATGTACCAACATCCAACTGATTCTATTAAATGGAAGAAATTTGATGATGAGTTTCCATAGCTTGGTAAAGAATCAAGAAATATCTGACTTGATTTAGCTACAAACGGAATGAATATATTTGGTAATATGAGTACGACTCATAGTTCATGGTCTGTTACTAGTTATTTACAACTTACCTCCTAAATTGTGCATGAAGCGAAAATACATGATGTTATCTATGATGATATCCTGTCCGAAACAGTTAGGAAATGACATAGATGTTTATCTAAGTACCCTAATTGAAGATTTGAAGTTAATGTGAGATCAGGGTGTTGAAGTATTTGACGAATTTGCTAATGAAACTTTCAATATGCATGTCATGTTACTTTGCACCATCAATGACTTTCCGACATATGGTAACTTATCAGGATATAGTGTTAAGGGTCATAAAGTATGTCCAATATACAAAGAAGACACTGCTTCCCAACAATTGAAACATGGAAGAAAGACAATATATCTTTGGCATCGAAGGTTTCTTAGAAGTCATCATCCCTACCGAAGGTTGAAAAAATCCTTTAATGGATGTCAAGAGACTAGTAGTCCACCAACTCCATTAACTGGTGTTGAGGTTTATGAAAAGGTAAATAACATAAACCACACCTTCGGTAAGTCAAAAAAGAAGTCATTTGTGACAACCATTTGGAAGAAAAAATCAATCTTCTTTGATCTTTTGTACTGATCGAGGTTAGATGTCAGACATCATATATATGTAATGCATGTTAAGAAGAATGTGTGTGATAGCTTAATTGGTACACTTCTTAACATTAACAAGAAGAAGAAGGATGGTCTAAATGCTCGTTTAGATTTTATTGAGATGAACATATTGTTGAGTCTATTAGTGTCTAAGTTTAAAAAGGGGGGTGAATTGAGTTTTGAAAAAATTTCGCAAACAAAACTGTTTTCCAGTAATCATGTGAAAAAGAATAGATTGATTTTAAAAATAATTGATTTATTTTCTAATTACTTTATCAAATCCAGAACCTTGACTAGATTAGTTTGAGATTAAATGAGTGATTTTCATCATAGTGTAAGTACCTTGACAACAACAAAGATTAAGAAAGATTTTACATCAAGAAATCCAACTTTAAATCTTTAAGAACGATCTTAAAAAGAAAATGAATCTTGAACAAAGTTATTTTAAAGATTTTATTACTTTCTTTAATCAGCCAACACACAAATTCAGATATCCATAAGTAACCAAGAACTTTTTCAGAATCTTGAAGAACACTATGTGACAACCCAAAAAGAAAATATTCAATTTCAGATCAACAGATTTATTTTGTCCCAGATTATCAATTATGTAGAAATGAGTGCAGGGATTGAGAAGAAAAAGGCACACACAGTTTATACTGGTTCACTCACCAATAGCTACATTCAGTCCCACCTCACACCAAGGTGGATTCCACTAAATCAAACCAAAACACTTACAAAACCTTGTGGTTCTTGAACGCTTCTAGAATAAGGCACACAATGCTAAAAAACACTATTTCAACAACACTTACACTTCAAGAAACTCTATCAAGAAGTGCATATACAATCACCTTTACACAAGAAAGAATAATGAAAGAAAGCACCTGAAAAGAAGATGCAAGAAACCTAAAACAACAACATTGTTCTGCAGCACAACAATGATAGAACCTCAAACCTTGACCAGGGCACAACAAGCACACTTGAATTTCTTTAAGAGAACCTTTCAAAAAATCATTCAAAGCTTTTATCTCTCACTAAAAAACTCTTTGATCTATGTTAAAAAACGTGATAGCTCAACCTCTTTCATGTGAGATGTGTCTCTCTTTATATAGAAAACAGTTTATAACAATTTTTCAAAAAACAATTAAAAACTGTTATAAAAAGAACAAGTTGAAGTTAAAATAAATGGATTGTTTTTTGAAAAAGCAAAAGATGATTTCCAAACCACTTCCAACTTAGCTTAACGGTAATAAAAAGGGCTGAAACAAACTTTTTGGTTCCAAAACTGAATTTTGAAAAAGCTTTAATAAAAGAGCACTAGTGCAGAAAAATGATTTTGAGAAAACTTAA
Organism: Phaseolus vulgaris; assembly: GCF_051622355.1. Taxonomy (NCBI): domain Eukaryota; kingdom Viridiplantae; phylum Streptophyta; class Magnoliopsida; order Fabales; family Fabaceae; genus Phaseolus; species Phaseolus vulgaris. Next base: position 33,526,120 of record NC_143499.1, read on the forward strand.
GGTAGATTTTGAGAAACATTGCAAAAGATGATTTCCAAACCACTTCCAACTTAGCTTAACGGTAATAAAAAGGGTTGAAACAAACTTTTTGGTTCCAAAACTGAATTTTGAAAAAGCTTTAATAAAAGAGCACTAGTGCAGAAAAATGATTTTGAGAAAACTTAAGGTAGATTTTGAGAAACATTGCAAAGAACTTCTTGTGCTTGAGCTCACTACCTTAGTTAGGGATATGAAGTAGATCACAATGCAAAAGGCTACCTTAAACAACCTCTATCATATATTGACCACTAATTACAATACTATAAACCTTCAAAGCTATTTTCTACATCAAACACACATTATGACATGTTGTGAAGAAACTTCTTCAATCTTCAACACATACGAGGCGAGTTGACACAGATAAAAATGGGTAAGCATGCATATTTGCCTTCAGCCTGTTACACCATGTCAAAAGAGGAAAAAAAAGATTTTGTCAATGTCTAAAGGGTGTGAAAGTGTCATAAGGACATTCCTCAAATGTGAAGAGCCTAGTGTGAATGCAAGATTTGAAGTTAATTGGGTTCAAGTCTCATGATTGTCACATCTTGATGCAATAGTTACTGTCGGTAGCCATTCGTGGGATCTTACTAAAAATTGTTAGACATACCATAACCCGTTTGTGTTAATTCTTCTTTTCCATCTGTTGTAAAGTCATTGATCCATTAAAATTAGATGAACTTGAAGATGAAATTGTTGTTATCTTGTGTGAATTGGAGATGTTTTTTCCTCCATCTTTTTTTGACATCTTGGTTTATCTAATTGTGCATCTGATAAGAGAGGTTAGATTGTGTGGACTAGTGTACTTAAGATGGATGTATTTTTTTGAGTGGTATATGAAATTTTTGAAAGGTTATGTGAAAAATCATTATCGTCAAGAAGTTTCAATGATTGAAAGGTACATAGATAAAAAAAAGTATTGAATTTTGTTCAAAGTACATGTCAAAAGCAAATCCATTAGGTCTTCCAACTAATTCATGGCACCACATGCGTTTTACAAGTAAATGTTTACGTGGTGTGAATATTGTAAGCAAATCTCGATTAGAAGTCTTGCAAGCACAAATGAAGTTATACCTTACATAGATGCTCATAAAGCCATTATGAAGGCAAATAACCCAAGACAAACAAAGAAATGGGTCTTGATGGAACATAATAGAACTTTCAGGCCTTGGTTTAAAGACGAGGTGTTAAAGGATTCAACGGCATTGGAGACCTTGACCTGGTTGGCTGCTGGATTGAAGTTTGATGTCATTTCTTGTACAATGTACAAAGTGAAAAATTGTATATTTTACACGAAGTTTACGGATGAAAAGAGTACAATTCAAAATTCTAGGGTTACTTTTGAAGTCGAGACAATGCAGTTTTCCACTTCAAAAGATACAAACTTGGATCAATGACATAATATGGGTTTATAGAAGAGATATGGGAGGTTGATTATACTAAGTTTTTCGTTCCAGTTTTCAAGTGTAAATGGGTTGACAATAAATGTGGGCATAAAATTGATGAATCAGGATTCACACTAGTGTACTTTCGAAATAGGGTATCGAAATGAGCAATTTATAATGGTTCAACAAGCATCTCAAGTTTTCTACGTCAAAGATCCTACATCAGTACATTGGTATGTCGTTTTCATGGGAGAGAAATAAGGGGAGGCCATAGATGATATTGAAAATGGTGACCCTCGTTCCTTCACACCAATGATAATTAATAAAGATGACGATGTAGTTGATGATGTACATGCAACTCGTAAAGACCATAGTGAAAGAATTTACATATGAACATTCAACTATAGATTTGGGTTCAATGTGAGACACAAATGTCATATGTTTGCAGTAATTAGAGACAAATGTTCTAATATAAACTCCCTTATCAGTATGCCCAATGATATTCTCCACATAAATATCTTTAGGAATCCTCCTTTCTTTGGGAAGATCATTCTGGTGTAGAATTTCAACCGGTTGTTTCACATAATCAATCAGTTGTTTTTCTGGGCAGGATTCCAGCTTCTGCAAAGTGATCTAATAAGGTTTCAAGATTTTCTCTTCCCTTAGTGAATCTTGAAAGTGTTTTTAACAAATACTCAACCTGTTTTTCCAGCTTTTTACAATTATCACAAGTTTTAATTGATGCATGCAAACATGTCAATTCAAGACTGATCAATTCAGTTTTAGCTTTGTGCAGTTCTTCTTCTAGAGCTTTGACCTTAGGTTCAAGTACCCTATTTACTCTATTCAATCTGTTGCACATTATAGCCAACCTGTTTGCTTCATCATGTGTTTCCTTAAAGGCTATTAGCAGCTGATCATAGTTTTCAGAATCAGTGGAGAAATTACTTACTGAGTCAGAGTTGGATCCCTCATCATTCACCATGAAACAAAGATTTGCTTCTTCACTTTCAGTTGAGGAATTACTAGATGAGGATAGATCATTTTCTTCCCATGAGATATATGCTCTTCTACCTTTGCCTTTGTCACTCCTCTTGCTTGCTGATTTTTCTTTACTTTGATTGTTTGGACAATCAGCTTTTATATGACCTGGTTTACCACATCCAAAGCACGTGTAATTGGAAGAATTTGAATCATTAGGTTGTTTGGAATACCTCTTTCTTTGCTGAGTTCTGTCACGGTTTTTCTTTCTAAGAAATCTGCTGAATTTTCTGGTGAGCAGACTCACAGTCTCATCATGTTCTGGATCACCTTCTTCCTCACTTGTATCATGTTCCATGGTAGTTTTCAGAGCAATTCCTTTGGCCTTCTTTTCCACTGTTTCTTGTTCTTTCAATCTTTTCATCTCAATTTCATGTTCTATCAGCTTTCCGAAAAGTGCAGCAGTGGACATCTTGGATAAATCTCTGGATTCTGAAATTGCTGTTACCTTAGGTTGCCAGCTCCTATCAAGACATTTTAGTACCTTTATGTTAAGCTCTTCCTTGTCAAAGACTTTACCAAGGCCAGTGAGGTGATTTACAATGTGTGTAAATCGTTTCTGCACATCTGCAATACTTTCTTCAGATTGCATTCTGAACAGCTCGTACTCTTGAATTAGTGAGTGCTTCCTTGCCCGTTTCACATCATCAGTCCCTTCATGAGTCACCTCTAGTACATCCCACATCTCCTTTGCTGAGTTACATTGAGAGACTCTAAAGAACTCATCCATATTCAGTGCAGATGTGATGATATTCTTGGCTAAAGAGTCATATTGGGCCTTCTTCTTCTCAGTTTCACTCCATTCAAACCAAGGCTTCTTTATTGTTTCATCTTTGACAACCTGCATAGGCATAAAAGGTCCACTGACCACTGCATCCCAGATTCCCATGTCAATAGATTCCATAAAGATCTTCATCCTGATTTTCCAGAAAGCATAGTTAACACCACCAAACATAGGAGGTCTATTAATAGACGCACCTTCAGCAAAAGGCATTTTAAACTCAGACATCATACACACATTTGAGCAAAATACAAGCCCTAGCTCTTAATACCAATTGTTGGGTCTATTAGTGTCTAAGTTCAAGAGGGGAGGGGTGAATTGAGCTTATAAAATTTTCGCAAGAACACACAATTTTTCAGTATTCCAGAGGCAAAAAGAAAAGATTGTTTTTACATGAAACATATTGATTCTTCAGAGCAGTCTTGGCACAATTTGAATTTTGTTCAATGTAAAATTGTGATCAACAGAGAATTATAACAGAACCAGATCAGCTTAATATTGTGAGGATGAAGGATATAGCTATGCTTAGAAATCAAACAAAATTACTCAACACAAGATTTTAAGAAGAATGATCCTTTCTCAGGTTTTAATAAATGGACAGTTTGTTCACAATTCAATTAAACCATTATATGCAGCAACAACCTTGTTTATGATCAGAGAACTTTAACAAATCAGGAAGAACAGTTTTCACTTAAACCCAGAATTAACAGATTCAATTTCAAAAGAACAGATTTAGTTCTTGACAGAATTAAGCAAAACCAGAAATGAGTGCAGGGATGAGAAGACAAGGCACACAAGTTTTTATACTGGTTCACTCATACAGAGCTACATCCAGTCTCACCTTACCCCAAGGTGGAATTCACTAAAAGCAGTACCAATCACTTACAAACACAACAGTTCTTGAACACTACAAGAACAACACACACAGTGCTGAAAAACCCTATTTCAGCACACCTTGCACTCCAAGAAACCCTATCAAGGAGTGACTAACACTTACACCTTTACAAAACAAAATAAAGGAAAGATTACACCTGAAAAGAAGATGCAAGAACTCAAAACCAGTAGTTCAATTTGCTGCAGAACTGCACCAGCACCTTCACCAAGATCAAAGGTTTCCTAGAACAAGCACACTTGAAAATCTCTTTGGAAAACCTTTCAAAAATCTTTCAATCCTTCTTCTCACATGGAAAATGTTTGATCTCTGTCAAAAACGTAATTGCTCAGCCCTTCTTCATGTGAGAGAGACTTTTCTTTATATAGAAAACAGTTTCTAACTTCTTTTCAAAAAAAAGTTGAAAAGCAGTTATGAAAACAACAGATTCATTTTTGAACTTAACAGATTTATTTTGTGAAAACTGCCAACTCAGCTAACAGAAATAACTGTCTGAGTTGTACCTTTGGTGCCCTAACTAACTTGTGAAAAAACCTTTCAGCAGACCAAAGAATAAACATGTTCTTTCACAGTAAAACAAATTAAAGTATAAAAAACAGGCCAGCTCAGCTTAACTGAAATAACGAACTGAGCTTTCCCTTGGTGCCCTAACAGAAATTTAGAAAAGCCTTTTAACAGAGAAGAAATAAACAGATTCTTTCTTCATAAAACAGATTTATTTGTGTACTGATTTAAAACTTTTGAAATCATTTTAAAAAGCTTTTCAAAAACCATTTCACCACATCATGTGCTTGATCTAGACTTGGTTAGGCATCTAGGATAGGTTATACAACAAAAAGACAATCATACACACTTACACGCCTAATTACAAATGAATCTAAAAACCTATTACAATCTTCAAAGCACTCAAGCCATTTTCTTCATCAAACACACATCAAGCCTTGGTAGGGAAGAAGCTTCCTCCAGCTTCAACAAATACAACATGGATAGATTCTTCCATAGTCATAAGTCTTTTATTGTACACTCTATAAGCATGACTAGATGAGGAATAACCAAGGAAGAAACCACTATTCGCTTTTTCATTAAACTTGCCAAGGTTTTCCTTTCCATTGTTTAAAATGCAACATTTGCAGCCAAACACTTTTAGATGACCAATGTTGGGTTTCTTTCCATTAAACAGTTCATAAGGAGTTTTCTTCAAAATTTGTCTACTGAGGACCCTATTCATCACATAATAAGTTGTGCTAACAACATCAGTCCAAAAATATTTTGGCAAAGAGGACTCACTTAAAATGGTTCTAGCAAGTTCCTCAAGAGACCTAAACCCTAAACCCTAAACATATTCTTCCTTTCCACAACCCCATTTTGTTGGAGAGTTTTAGGAGTAGAAGAGTTATGAAAGATTCCAATTTTTCCACAAAAAACACTGAATTTTTCATTTTGAAATTCACCTCCATGATCACTTCGAATGGCACAAATGTTACCACTTCTCATATTTTGTAATACTTTAATGCATAAAATGCATCACTCTTGGATTCCAAGAACAATGTCCACGTGAACCTAGAGATATCATCAACAATGACAAGGGCATAGTAGTTTACACCAAGACTCATGGTTCTTGAAGGACCAAACAAGTCCATGTGTAGCAGTTCAAGGGGTTTGGAAGTAGAAACAATATTTTTCAGTTTAAAATAATGTTTAATTTGTTTCCCTTTTTTACATGCTTCACATATATGGTCTTTCTCAAACTTGAGTTTGGGTAAACCTACCATAAGATCTTTAGAGATCAACTTAATTCGATGATGCATATGAATGTGTGTTATCCTTCTATGTCATAACCATGATTCCTCATGTTTAGTGAGAAGGCAACCAATACATGCAGAATGTGAGATATCAAGAGATAAACATTTTGATTCGTTTACCAATCAATAATACTTCCTATGATTTGGGCAGTCGTATCTCACATATGTTGGGCTTGAAGGTTACTTGATAACCTTTGTCACACAATTGGCTTATGCTAAGGAGACTATACTTGAGTCCTTCCACAAACAACACATCATGAATAAAGAAAGAGTTCTTGTCACCAATGGTTCCTCTTCCAAGAATTTTCCCTTTGTTGTTGTCACCGTAAGTTACATGAACTTCATACTTGAGGAGAAGATTGAGAAATTTGGTTTTATCCCCTGTCATGTGCTTAGAACAGCCTCTGTACAGGTACCGCATGTGCTGATTTTCTATCAAGGAGCCTTGCAAGAGACAAGATCAAGTAGCAAGGTTTGGTCTCCTAACAAATTTGGGTCCATTGACATTAATTGAATCATTAGAAGCCTTAGGATTCTTAGAATTATTAGGAACCCGTTTTAAAATACCTTTGGGAACAGAAAAATTCCCAACCCTGTAGAATCTAACAATAGTGTCCCTTTTTCATACGATAAAAACATGAAACAACTGGTTGTTTCGATTTTTCAATCGATTGTTTTTCAAAGAAGGTTGAAAAAGGCTTTGAAATGCCACTTTTCTTGCTATGTGGATTAAAATCCATACCAACTTTACCAAAGACACATTTTTTAGAAGAAAGAACAGTTTCAAAATTTGATTTTCCTTTAGAAAGCTTATCCACAATTTTTACAAGGTAGTGAACCTTCTCTTGGAGAGATTCACAATTTTCACAAGAACTAGAGTCACACTTGCAATAAGAGTTTTTGTAAATCATTTCCATATTTTCAAAATCATTTTTCAAATTGTTTAGCTCTTCTACCTGAGTCTTGACTCTGTTTTCCAGCCAATTATTCATGCCTCTCAACCGGTTATTTAAAAGAGACAGCCTATTAGCTTCTTATTGAGTTTCTTTAAAAGCATCAATAAGTTGGTTGTAGTTTTCAAATTTGATTGAAGTGTTGGAACTTACACTGCTTATGTCAGATTCTCCCTTTGCCATTAAGCAAAGATTTGCTTCTTCATCTCCTGAAGATGAGCTAGAGGAAGAAACTTCATTATCTTGCCAAGCAATGTAGGCTCTCTTGGCTTTGCCTTTCTTTTCACCTTTTTTTGCTCGCTCCTCTTTCTTTATTCTCATTGTTGGGGCAATCAGCTTTAATATGTCCCTGTTCACAACATCCAAAGGAGGTGTATTTGTTAGTGTTAAAATCATTGAGTTTCTTGTTGTTACACCTGTTGGATGGTTGATTCTTGTTACTATTTTTCTTCAAGAATTTGCTGAATTTTCTGGTTAGCAACCTAAGGGTTTCTCCATCACTGTCATCACTTGAATCTTGACAGCTTTTGTGTCCAACAACCTTCAAGGCAATGTTTCTCATATGCTTATCTTCATTTTCTTGAACATTCAACCTATTCATCTCCAATTCATGTTCTTTAAGCTTTCCAAACAATGAAGTTGTTGTCAAAGATGTTAAGTCTTTAGATTCAGAGATGGTTGTGACCTTGGGCTACCAAGATCTATCTAGGTACTTGAGGATCTTGATGTCATAATCATAAACCTAACCCTAAACTTAATCCAATACTAACCCCTACCATATCCCCAAGCCTAACCATAACACATAAACATGACTCTAACACAAATCATAACCCTAACCATAACTCTAACCCTAACCCCACCCATCCAAACTCTAACTCTAACTCTTACCATAAATCTTAAACCCTAAGCTTAGCCCTAACTACAACCCTTAACCTAAATCGTAACCATGAACTTGCTTATAACCCTAACACTAATGGTATTGGGGTAACTCCAACTCAAAATGGTTTGAGTTACTTGTAGATAAACTATTTTGAGCTAACCATAACTCGGACCCTACTCCTGAATCTGTCCATCAATTGTTAACCTTAGTAACTGAAATGCATAAGATAAGGAATTTTATATACAAGTGTTTGAAGTAAATTTTATTTCATGCTTGTCAATTGCATGGATAATGATAACAATTCACCACCACATTTTGAGGAGACGGAGATGGAAGATTTTGAGGACACAATTGTAATTTACAACGATGTTGCTCGAGCAAACATGAATCTAATTTCAAAAATAGAAAAACAAATAAAAAACACAGAAGTTGATGATCCTTTGCATCGTTGCTTTTGGATTGAATTTGTTGCGTATGTTAAGTGAATCACGAAAAGAGTGTCGCAAACAATAACTAATGGAGTACTTGGTACACATTGAACGTTTTCGTGACATTATTCACATGCAACCATAAGCATTTATTGAATTATGTCAACAAATTAAGAAAATCAAACTTGTTAAAAGCGCATATCGATCAACCATGGAAGAACAAATTGCTAAATTTCTTCACATTATTAAACATAATGTGAAGTGTGAAGAATCAATGTATTTCATTTTTCTTCATTCTAAAAAAATAGTTCCCCATCACTTTGATGTTGAAGAAACAATCTTAAAGAACTTATTTTCATGCTTTCATATATAAACTTATAATTGTCTTGAAACCCACACCCAATATAAGTTTAATAAGGAGGTTATGTGACATGCATTCTATTATGATTTTGTTTTAATATATATATATATATATATATATATATAAACCTTACCATACAATGCAAAATACAAAAGCAAAAGGGCAAAACAAGAAGAAAGGGATAATTTTTTTTTTTTCAAATGTAAAAGTTAGGTACCGAATCAAATGCATAAGAAACCGATCTGTCCTAGAAGGTTCTTCATATATTTCCACAAAATAGTGGTAGTTAGGACGTACCACACTTTTGAGCAATTTTGTTTTATAATAAACCAATTCAATTCTAATCAAACCAAAACATATATATGTTTTAGTTTTTAGTTTCTCACTTTTTCATCTTCTAATTCAAATAAGAGATGAGTGAAATTGTAATAAAATGAAATCCAATGTTTGTCGCTTTAAAAAGATGCCAAACTTTAACCCGTTTTTTATACTTCTCTATAGTGTCTTTTGAGATATTCTTCTCTGTAATTTCCACTCTAAAATTTGAATGAATTTGGGAAATGGGACTAGTTATTGCACTGGGCCTGGTCCACCATTCACTACTATATGGGGTTAAGTGCAACTGAAATAAATAATGAACCTGGACCAAAAATAAATAAATAAATAAATAACCAGCATTGCAGAAAGAATAAGTGCACTCCATCACCTCCTCACCTTCCTTCTATACTCATTTAATTAATTTATTTCCCATTTGACATTAATAATCTATACAAAATCGAATCTTTATTTTAAAATTTTCCCTTTTATTTTCAGCTTATTATATATGTTCAGAGTTTCAGCCAGCTAACCTTTTTTGTGAAACCCATCAAGAAATTTACAAATGTTTCTCCTACTTTTCTTTTTCATCTTTTCTGATTCCTTTTTGACCAAAAAAAAGACAGTCATAATTAAAGCTAAATGGAAGCTGGTTCTGGAGTCGCATTTAGTTGTAATCCTACCAACGTCATTAACATAATTTTATTGTACAACTTTGTTAGGTATTGAATAATAAAAAAATTAATACAATGCTCAGTGAGTTATAATAAATAATAAATTAGGTCAAATATAAAGAAATATAAATAAAGCAACTTCCCAATTACGTGCATAAAAGTTAATGCGCTTAACTACTAATGCAGCTTCGTAAATTCATTAAATCATACCAATTGATTCTCCACAGAATTTCTCTACACACTATGTGGAGCCCTGGTGCAAGGAAAGTAAAAGACCTTGATTTGAGACCAAATTTATAGAAAAAAACTATCCAAACACATAATAGATTACTAACAATATTTACTTTAAAAAAACAAAATGTAATGTTGATAGCAAAAAAATTTCACCCAAAAGTAAGTCCATCCTCTTGTTATGACATAATTATCTTTTGTTGTAACAAGTAACTGCTTTATTTATTTACTAGTTGACTTTTATTATCTAATTAATCAAAGTTAAAATACTGTATATGGTATTGTAGTTAATATCGTAAACGTTAGAACTGACTAAAAGTACCAAAGCATTTATTGTGTCATGCATGTTATTATCCTGTACACATGTTTGTTCGTAGGATTGGTATTTCCATCGAATCAAATTTGAATTTTTGAAAGAGGCGAATTAAAACTTGTTATAAATAGATTCGCACTTATTAGAAACATGTTGTAAACAGGTGAAGCAGATGTCTGGTTGAAGATTAGTGTTTGTACTTAAAGAGCACAGAAATGGTAATTATTATTATAACCTCACTTAAACCTTGTCACTTGGTTGCTGTCTTTCATAGAATAAAATAACAAAACAAAATTGAATAATATCTTCCAAATAATTATTAGTACCAAGATATGATATGATAGGTTGCTTTGCCTCATTTGTCATTAACACATTTTTGTAATAATTTTCATGAAGCTACTAACAAGTTGTTGGATCACAGAGAGAAGCTCCCTAATCATATAGCATGCATGTGAGGGGAGGTAAAAGTGTGTGAAAATGTTGAATTAGTTTTTTAACTTATGCCATGGCGCCGCATTAAATCAATGGAGACAAATCACACCTCACCAAATCTCCCACCTTCAACTTAATTACATTTAATTTTGTCATATCCACAACACCTCAATTCCAAACAAACTATACTTATCTACTCCTAACATGTGTTTTTTAGAAATTATTGCATTTTAATTGGTATTAATCATTCTCAGATTGATTAAACTTCACATTAACATCTTACCATTCATTCTCTAATTAAAGTTAAACTCTGAAATTGCACAAAGGATAAAGAAATTTAATCTACTCTCTCGATTTTTCTGGAGAATTCTCTCACTATACAAGAAAAAAAAAGTACTCTATACCTTTTTTTAGACGGCCAATTAATTTTTTTTTCTCTCTCTTCACAAAAATAGATCCAAATCTTCCTCCGTCCAACAGAACCTTCCTTTCCGTTACCGTCACTGATTCTTTCAGAAAAACTGCCTAACTATCCGCCATAGCCATAACCTCTCCGTCACTATCCTCGTCTCCACCGTCTTCGCCGTCTTCGTCGAGCCACCGCTCTACGGGGGCGCACTCCGCCTTGTGCCGGAACTTCCAATCGAGTGCTTGGCACGCGCGTGAGCAATAGTTCACCGCGCCACACACAGAACACCTTCGAAACTCGTGCTTCCTCGACTCCGGCCTCCCGCACCCCGCGTGCGAACACAACCTCAGCCCCTGTCCAGGTGAACCGCCGCGAGAGGCGAACCACTCTGCCATGAACCGGCTCGCCGGATGAACCTCCGGCGTCGGCACGTTACATCCGAAATCGCTGAGCAACGGACATCCGATCCCCTGCCGAAGCTGTGGCTGAAGGTTGCACGTCAGCCAGTGGCGCGCGGCGGCGCTCGTGGACAATACGGCCGCGAGCTCCCGTGCGTTGGCCTGCACGAGGAACCGCCGCCCCTCGGCGATGTTCTGCCGCACGCCGTAACCGTCTTGCAGGCAGTGACCGAGCTCGCGCAGCGCGTCGACATGGCCGAGGAACGCCGCTCTTGCGCAGAGCGCAACGCCGGCGCGTAAATCCTTGTCGCTTTTTGTTCCGCCACTGCCGTTGAACTGAATCACGGCGAGTGAGTAGAGAGCACGCGCGTGAGAGTTTATCGCTGCCTTCGCCATTAACGACGCGCCGCTTCCTCGGTTTTGGAGACAGTAAAACCGAATCTGCGCACAGACAGAAAGAAATCATCTAGTTAGATTTGTGAAAAAGCAATAAAAATTGACAATCAATTTCTTCACATATTACAGTATTTTTCAAATTTCCTAACTTGAATTTTAGGTTATTTGTTTGAGAACTAACTAACCATGCCTAAAGTGTAACAGGCTTCAACATTTCCGGCATCGGCACAGTGCTTGAGGAAACGGTGCGCTGAATCGCACCAATCTTTGGCTCTAATAGCGAAAGCTCTTGGAGAGACTTTGGACAAAACAAGGGAATGGAGTGCTAACTTGTTTAATCTCCTACACCTGTTCCACAAATACTAGAATCAGACACCGCTCAAAAGAAATGCAAGAAGAAGAGAAAAACCATGGTTGAGAAAAACTACGCACGTAATTAAAACATTGAGAAAATCGGAAGGTTTAGTGGCCGTAGAACTAAGCTTGCAGAAGATAGAGATTACAAGGTCATCCGGTAAAGACTCAAAAAAATCAAAATCGGTAACAGTTTTTTCCGGCGTCTTCTTCTGCCTTTTCCGGCTATAAATAAAGGAGTCTCCGGCAACATGCATACGCATATGCATGTGCAGATCCTTGTTTTTATTGGGAAGCCTGACATCGGAACACATCCTTGACACTACTCCAGGATAACAGGCTCCTCTCCTTGTTCTCATGTCCTTCTCTTCTTTTTTACTGTCTCTCCCTTGAGAGATAAAGAGGAAGAAAACCTAGGTAGCAAGTTATATATAGGAGGGTAATGCAATGTGATGTTATGAATCTCCAAACCTGGACCACAACAACATCAAATACACTGCCAAGGTTTTTAAATACCTCTTCAAAAATAAGTATGTAAATGTAAGCGGACACAACAAATGTTAAGGTGGGACCACAACTACTTAATTACTGAAACAGCCCTAATGTTGTCGTTTATGCTGGTCAAACTTGGTTGACCCAGATCCGCACCCTCGTCCTGCATAACTTGATCGTATATTAAAAATAAAAAATGGTTCTCATTTTGTACTGCCAAAGAAAATGCTTTTATCTTGTCTGCACCATACCTTTGATTTTGAACAGTCTATTCTTCTTCTCATCCTATATGAGTTTAATTAGTTTTTGTTCTAAAGAGGGAGATTGTTTTAAAAGCGGTTAAATTTGTTGAGTGAAACAACTAACTTCAGTTATTTTCAAAATTGAAGCTAACCCCAGGTTTGAAACAACATTAGCTATTATTAGATGTGTGCGCGTGATAGACACATGTGTTTTGGTGCGTGGCCGTTAGGAACGTGTTTGAGCAGGCAGTGACATTGGAGTGGGCAATTTTTACCGAATCCTCGGCACTCGTTTAAGACCAAACTCATTTCGAGGTCAAACTACGATTCAGCAACTGCTTCAGTTACATTACACTTCTTCTCTGTCTTTCTTTTTTCCAGTTTATGCCTTTATTTTGTTTTTTTTAGGTTTCATACCAATTTTTCAAAATAATTTGTTGCTCTAATTTTGTACTTCGGATGTGTGGTAGAAAAGTAATATCAATAACTATTTTCCAGACTAATATTGTCAGAATAATCTGTTATTGACCCAACTATTTTTATTTTGACTCATACTTTATACTCAATAGTATTGTAATATCTAGATTGGAAAAAACAGGTTTCTATTCCCTTGACTTTATTAAATTTGATTTTGATCCTTGTAGTTTAAAAAAGTAAATGAAAGTTTTTAAACTTAAAATAATATATAAACTATTTTTTATTTTAACCTTGTTTCAATGTAAAAACAGTGACTACATATAAAAAATAATTAAAATCATATATTTAAAAAATTGTGGGATTATTCACCCATTGGAAACAATCAATGACCAATTTGATAAAAGTACAACGATAAAAAATTTTCTGTCTGAATTATATTTCTTATAGATTTAAATATAAATAAAAAAATTCCTTTGATTAAAAATTCAATTAACATTAATTATTTTTACTCATCTAAATTAAAAATAAATCATTATAAAAATATAAATAGTATACGAGAAATTAGAATGTTGTTAATTAGAAAGTGCTTTAGAAATAATTGTTATAAATAAAATAAGATAGATTTGTTTATATTAAAGTTCACCTTAGACTTTTTTTTTCTTTGATATTCTAGAGGGAAATATAAGATAAATTTTAATTTTATATAATAAAAAGCTGTAACAAGTAAATATTTGTACTATATAATTTTTTTATTTATATAAAATAAGTTAAATGTAATATGAATTTATTAATTAATACTTTTCATAATCTATTAAAATCTAATTTAACTATTAAAATAAAAAAGTGATAATTAGTTAGGAAAGTTTAAGTTATGGTTGACTAAACGTTCTATAGCTCTAAAACTAGTCTATTACAGAAATCTATTATTCACTTAAGCAATAAAATATTGTATAAAAGCATGAGTTATAACAGTTTGAAAGGTTAGCCAAATATGCATTAATCCTAATGGTTAAAAGGATAGTTTAGCTTAAAGATAATTACCAAAAAAAAATGAAAATGTATAAATTTGTGTATATCCAAACACTGAGAACAGTTTTGGGTAAGTATTATTTATTTGAATTTAAATTAGACCTGATTAAAATAAAATAATATATAAAAACAAGTCTAATTCAACTTGATTGGCATAATGCATTAATCTTAATATTCTATATGATGAAATTGTAGAATTAAAGGAATATTTATAAATAAAAATAAGGAAATTCTTATAATATTTCAAGATAATTAACATGTCAATTTGTAAGCAGGTGAAAAAAAATGATTTTTTTTAAAATAAATTATACTTTTAGAGATTAAAAAAGTCACATTTATTTTGCTTGCAGTCATAAAAATAAGATTTTGTACTATTCAACCTATGTTATTAGAAGTCATTCAAAGTATTACAATACTTTAGATTTTATTTCAACTTTTAAAAAATTGATACAACTATAACTATCTTAAAAGCATTGTATTAAAAAACTAACAAGTGAACCTAATCAATACAAGTGTAACATGGAACATGTTAATATATCGTCCAGAAAGTTAAAAAATTATATTAATATATAATTGTTTAAGCAAAATTATCTTTTATAAAGAATATATGAAATTGAGCAAATTTGAGATATTTTAATTTATACTCAAAATACATATAATATTTTAAATATAATTTTCTTATAAAATGACTTCCAACCCATACTAGTATGTATGATGTATGATGGGTCATGAATATGAAGTGAATCAAACCAAAACATAGATAGTTTCAGCTTCAGCTTTGGCATGGGAGAGTTCCTCTACTTGTCTGCATATGGAGAGGGTCAATAAGTGTCTCTCAATAAAAGTCAATTCATGCTTCTCATTATCTCCTTCTTTTAATCTATAAATTAAAATTGAGTTATTTATTACTAGACACTCTCTGCCTATATATTTTAAATAAAAATATAAAATTAATAATGATACGGTAACTATTTTTAGTATTTGATTTTTTTTTTTACTTTATAACTTTAAAATATATTTAAGAGTAAAATAAAAATTTTAAATGTATATTTTTTTATATATTATTATAAAAAAAATAAAAATATATATATATATAATTAAAGATAAAATAAGAAAATAAAATGTGTGCAAAGAGAGAATCTCATTTATAGTTTGTTATAAATTATAATTTTTTCTTTTTGTAATTTTAAAATATAATTAAAGATAAAATAGAAATATAAAATATCTCCACTAAAAGAGAATCTGATTTATATATTTTTATAAATAATCATTATATGTCAAGAAAAGAAATAAAGAAAATAAATTAGCACTATCAGAAAATCATGAAATAGAAACCAACTTTTAGAAACCAAAATAATTAGTTGTAATAGTAACTAAATTAGAGACCATTTTAGAAACTAAAAAAAATTGATTTCTAAATTAGTTTATATTAGTGTTAAATAGTTTCTAAATTAGTATCTAATTAGCAACCATGGTTTTAGAAACCAAATTTAGAAACTAAATAATTGGTAGTTAAAACCTTGGTTGCTAATTAGATACCAATTTAGAAACTATTTAACAATAATAGAAACTAATTTAGAGACCAATTTTCTAAAATTGTCTCTAATTTAGTTACTATTGTAACTAATTATTTTGGTCTCTAAAAATTGGTTTCTATTTCATGATTTTCTTGTAGTGTACAAATTGTTTACTCTGGAAACAAAACAATATATATTTCCTTAATGATAACTTATCATTAAAAAAAAAATATATGATAACCATTTAAATACTATCAATTAATATTTTTATGTATTCTTACTTCTCTCCTTAACCTAAGATATCTAGTAAGAGTCTATACATTAACTTAAGAGATCTACATGGATTTATATATATAACAAAGAATATCACATAATATCATTTCTTACATAATAAAATTTAAGTATATATAATTACTCCTATAATGTGTCTAGTTTTCTTCTAAGTAATTCTTGAAAGATTCCATCATAGTCAAACTGATTAAAAAAAATATTTTTTTATTGTCGCTTCTATTCGTACACCATGTGTCATTCCTAACAAAATTCGTAATCTCCTCCTAAATCTAAGTGTTCTTTAACATTAAGTTGCTTCTCGCTTTCAGGGGTACTTTTTTTTTTTGATAAGCAATAAAAATAAATATGAATCACTTCAGGAGTGGTCCAACCCTTATACAGAAAAACCTGACAACAATCTCCTATTAGATCGCCTACCAGTTTAGCAAAGAGACAACTAGACTAACACTAACCAACATTAATGAATCAACCTCATACAAGCCAGAGGATTTAAAACCCAACTAGAATAAGGGAAATAAGCAAAACAAGACCTTGCATAAATCCAAGACCATACCTTTACTTGCACCGAAGTGAACACTTCAGACACATATGCCACACTTCTATTACGGATGACCAAGTTCCTATGTTTCCATATTTCGCTCACTATGTCAACCCAAATTATATCCCAAACATCGTTAACCGAATCAAAAGCCTGACTCATCCTGAATTGTGAAAAATTTGACTTAGGGTCCTTGTGAAATACAAACGACACTCCAAGCCACTCAAAGCACAAACACCAAACATGCCAAACAAACCTGCAAACAAAGAACAAGTGACAAGACGATTCCTCCTCCTCCCCCACACAAATAGCACAAGGGATTTTCTACCGCCACACCGCGCCTTACCAAGTTAACCCTAGCGACAATCCTATTCTCCAACACCCTAAACCCTAAACAGGGGTACTCTTTAACTTCACTCTTGACTACAACAACAAAGACATATACGAAAGAATATTACGGAAAAAAAAAACCCCTAAAGAGAATATACAAATTAACACTCCTCATAAGAATTAACTTTGCTAGTGAATGATAATTATAATGTATTAGGCATAAAGGCATGTTTTCAAAAAAAGACAACCTATTAAACAATAAGGTCAATTGAATGTGATGTTCAAAAATTTATTTTTTATTAATAAAAATATAAATAATCTTACTATTGTAATATTTTATCTATCATTACATTATTTCTATATTTGGACAATAGACAAGTTATGTTGTTCTTAAACATAAAAAGTCAATAATTCATTAATTCTTATAACATGAATGTATCTTAATCAACTATTAGTACTTATAAACTTGATTTTATTTGTTATCAAAACATTTAGTATTCTATCATCTAGTGTGTCTAATATTTTAATATTAGACCATCTAGATCTAACACAATTGACTTCATCAAATGAAATTTTGAATTTTAAGACTCATGATTTTGAATTCTTGTTTGATAATAACTTTGGATTGTTGTTTGGTAATAACTTATGCGAGTGTACCAAATTACTCAAATAACATGGTAGTAAGAATGTAGAAATATTTTTATAATATAGAGTTTAAGGTTAAACAAGGATCATGGTTTCCTCAAGTGGCGGCTTGCACACTCATCTAGGAGCATCCATACTTCTAGTGGCGTGATCATCCAACCATTCTTCCATCTTCATGAGCATTCTCTTCTCCTTCCTTTCTTTCTTGTTAATTTCCTTGTCTTAGCTTGTTTCCTAGTTGTTTTGGTTCGGCAATTTCAGCTTGTTTTGTGTAGCTATGATTCATTTGTGTTCTTGGCTTTTTTTCATCTTTTCTTCTTCAATTCCAGCAATTTGATTCGGTTCCTTACTGTTTTGTGTTGTTAATTAGTGTTTTTGCCTTTCCTCCATCTCTTTTGGTTCAATTTGACAATATGTGGAACATCCAAATGAGTTTGGGATTTGGTACTAGTTTTTGGTGAGTTCTTGTCTTAGAACAATGATTCAACTCTAAGAAAAGTGCCTCAATAATGTCCAGCTCAAGGTGATTCCTAAGAATGTCAAGAATCATTCTCCATATGGCTAGTGGAATCACATCAGTTTAAGGTTAAACAAAGCATGTCATACACTAAGTGTGTGAGAGGAAATGAGTTTCTAATTCTTCAAAATCTTGATTTTGTAACATTTCAATCTTTCAATTTTTTTATGAGTTATCTAAACTTGGATCGTAACCCATGAGATTTTTTTTGTTATTGTTTGTTTGTCTTCTAGTATTGGATCTTCAGTTGGTTCTTTACAAGATGTTAGACAAATTATGTTTATTTGTATTGAAATAAATCTTAGAATGATTCAAACTTGACAAATTTGTTAAATATACAAAAATTTGGTATTGTTTGTCATAATCAACACTAAAAATTACTTGTTAACAAATATGCACACTTACATTTAACCATCAATGTGTCAACAAATCTCTCTAAACAAAATCTATTGCTATTGATTCTATGATCCCATAGTTTTAAATTTGGAAGAATCAATCATTCAAAACAGACAAACAATTAAAGCAACTAAAATTCCTTAAAAAAAAGGTAAAGATGAAGTGGAAAAAACACAAAAACTAAACTTGTAACTAGTAAAAGATATGTATTCCTATATTAACTGGAAATAGGAACCAACACAAAACCATGCAAAAATATAATTGTAATGACAATTACCATTAATTGCAATATGACAAACGTACTTTAGCAATGATGGATAACATATGAAAGATACTCTTTCATTGCAGATCACAAGGAAAAAATATATAATAAAAACATAATTCCAAGATGGTGTCGATAATGGTTATATAGATGTCGTCCTTAACACAAAATCTATTATCTTTAGTGGAGATTATACACTAATTTAACATATGCTTACAAAATTTACTCCTTGATTATAATTAAAACTCCTCAAATGGGTTTGATCCAACAAAAATATGATATGATAGGATTAGGCTTAAGCTCAATTGGAATCAATATATACTTTTAGGTGTTTTAATCCTTTTCCAATCTCATGAAAGAAACAAATCCAATAAAGCTTTAAAACGATGGAGAGATCTAGTTTTCAAATGAATAATCTACTTAATGAAGTGAAAAAGTTGTTTTACTAGTCAATAATGCTAGATTCGTTAAGGCCTTTAAACAATGAAATTAAGCACATAGGTTGGAAGTCAAAAAAATCTTTGATAATGCTATTAATTTGCTAAAAAATTCTTTATATAGTGCAGCAATATTATTGTTATCATTGATTAGGTTGATAGTTTTATTTTCGGCTCTTTAAAAACTATACACACACAAAAATAGGTCATATCCTCGTTTGCTCCTAATCGTTTTGTTTGTTGATTAGTCTACATACTTTCGTTTTCAATTTTTTTATTCAATCTTTCTGGATCAATTTTACAAATCACGAACTCCAAACCCAATTAAGACAGACAACATTTAGGATAAGACCAAGTTAAAAAGATCATCAATAAATATAATATTTCACAAAGTTGTACTGCTATTAACATATTTGTTTAAAAGTTGAAACCTTTTAGAAGAATATATAATATTCATAAATTGAGTTAAAATAACTTGAAAAGTGTATCGTAAACATATTGTAAAATGTAAGTTTAATTTCTTAAACTCCAATCTTTGATATATATAACTGAAAAATCTGTTTTTTTTTTTAAAAAAAAGGGGAAAACTTGGTATTGTAAATGATTGGTGCATGGAAACGTGGCTTATGGGGAAGCTCCGTAGGACCTTAATTAACGTAACAAGCGTAAAGAAAGATGTTGTGGGGAGTAGCTAATGTGTCATGTTGTGTAGCAGTTATCCTTGAGTATGGAGAAAAAAGAAGAAGAAATTAGGGTTAGGAGATGTGAGTGAGTGAATCCATTATCACCAATCTCATCACTTAGATACACCAATTAAACGTATATGATATTATAGCAACTCCTATTCTATCCATATCTATAAATACTCATCCCACAACCTATCATTCTACATTTCTCTACAACAACCCAATCCCCACACCCTAGCTACTTCCATGCCTCATACAACCTAATCTTTCCAATTTCGATTACCCATGTACTATTTTTTTTTTTGAGTTATAATAAGTTGATAACTCAAAAATGAATTATTTTATATTATACACTGTTAAAAGTAAAAGAAAAAAAATATTTTTGTTACTGAAATATAAACTCAGGTGAAAAGAAGGAGAATTTTTTTAAAATGTTCTTCAGCTGTCAAAATATTTTTTTTTTCCTTAACTTATATAAAATATACTCTTTTTACCTTTTTTAAGCTTTAAAAGTGTTAATGTCTATTTTTTTAAATTACCCAACAGTCCCTTGACTTATTTAATATTACGTGGGCTAAGTATTAGTTTATAATAATTAAAAAAAATGTGTAGTTATTATTTGGAGAAAGATGAAAGTTGAACAATAATTGTTGGAGACGGAAATAGTAATGGGAGAAAGGGAGTGGAGTGTGATGTATATGTTATATGTGATGATAAATAGAAAAAGGAATATATAGATTTGAAAGGAAAGGTGGAAAAGAGAGGCGTGTTGAGGTGTGGCGTGGTGGCTGCTATGCTACTGTGGGTGGCTTCCCTTTGTGATGAACAAGATATGCATCTTATCCTCATTTTGTCCTTTTTTTTGGTTAAATGTTTCATCTTACTTCTTCTCTTCTGTTCTCCCTGCCACCCACAAACCTTACTTCTCTTTTCTTTCTTTTTATGTGACGTATACACCTTTCATTTGTCCTTATGCTTAACGTCACTGCTGCTCCAAACAATCAAATTCAAGGAATAAAAATCAAACTTATGCTTAGCCAATAAAAACATTTCCCACTAAATCAAGATTCTGCTGCAATCTTTTTACCTCCGTGTAATTTCATTATAATGGCATTCAATCAAATTTCATAATGCAAAAAAATGCAGTCAACGGGGAAGACCTTACCAAAAGTTATTATTTAATTCTTCCATGAAAATTTACTAATCTCTAAATTAGGTGAATATTCATATTAGTAATATAGTTATTAAAAAATTAATTTTAAGCATGCCAATTTTTTTTTAATTTAATTCAAATGTGCAAGTTTGATTATTGACAGAAATAATAATTGATTTTGTTTTATTTATCTTAACGGAGGAAGAAAAAAAATAACAAATCTTTTTCGTTGTTTAACATGTTTGTGTTCATCCGTTATTGGATTGTTATTGGACTACCCATAATATATATACTTTCACACACAAGTTAGTAGTATTGGTGTGAGAGGTATGTTGAATATCTCACATCGGCTAAAGATTATAACATTTCATAGTTTATAAGTAGATGCAAACTTCACTTTATTATAACACATCGACTAGAGATTATGGCATTTCATAGTTTATGATATCAGAGTCATTTAAAGACTCTCTTAACAAGATTTAATAGTATATAAGTGTGTACAAATATCACCTTATAAAACGGTTGGGTAAGGTTAGGTTAAGTTAAGTTTAAAGTTAATTTATTATTTAATTCTTGATTAATTGATATAGCTTTCGTTTTCAAGCATTTGAAAAGTCTTGCTAAAAAAACATAGAATTGATCATAGTACAGCCATGAAGTCATCAATACTTTATTGGATTGTGTCACAAGTTAATAGGGAAATGCTAGAGGCAAAATTGAAGACTCCACGACATCCCATGATACCTTCGTACTAATGCACATTATGTATTTAGAGAAATTTCAACTATAAAAAACGATACATATATTCTTGTGCATAAAAATGCCATATATTAACGTCTTCGCCTTAAATTTGTTTTTAACTATAAATATCGTAAATTAATATTCATAACGTGTTACCTTGGATTGCTTTATTAATAGAAAAAAAAATACAATTAAGATGTATAAATATTTCTTGTAATAATATAAATTTTAATTAAAAAAATCATATCAATCAAATTTTTAATATCTTATACTTTTTTTTCGTAGTGTCCTACTTGCCCAAGTAATTAAAACTAAAGTTACTCAGAGAAACCGAATAACGCAAAAATTGACAAATGGGTTAAATAGTAAATAAGTTATAGAAAGTTATGATAGTTGGGATCTCGCGTGTGTCAGCCTAGCTATGAAATTTCATAAAAAAAAAATAAAAATAAACACATTATAAAAAGTTATTTTGATTTTAAAATATAGTATAATGGGTAGAAAAGAATCATAATATAAAAGAAAATATAAATATTTCCCATAATGAACAATCTATTTTATGAGTTAGAATTTAAGAAATTAGAATGATGCATTTTAAGAATGAATTAAAGTTATACATTAATATATATATATATATATATATTGATAATACAATTTTATGATTTATAATAAACAGTATTAATATGATTTTTTATCTCATATTTTTATTTAAGTTTATTTTTTTATAAAAGCTTTCATATTTAGGCATTACTATGTAACTTGACATCTCAGTTAGACTGACATCTCAAGTAACAACAATCTTCTGTCATCATATGAAAAAAGTATTATTATTAAAAAAAATACAAAAATATGGGGACTAAACCAAAACTCATATGTTAACAAAGACGATTCATAGGTAGACTATACTTATTCATAAAGAATTTTAAGAACAAACTAGATGGAAGCTTATTATACAAATGAAATGATTCTCTGTGAATAAATCCTAAATTACCCAACTTATCAATACACACATTCCCTTCACGAAAAACATGAGTAACCTTAAACCTGATTTTCCCGCAGTAATTAAGACAAGTATTCCATCGGAACATTAGTCCTACCAGTAAACGCAACACAAACCAAAGCAGAATCACATTCAAGCCAGACATTAGTAAGCCCCATCTTTTGAGCTTCTTCCATAACATGTACAACTCCATAAAACTCAACAACCATAGCAATCTGAACTTCAAGAAACGCAGAGAAAACACCAATAAACTCCCTCATACTCCCATAGAAAATACCTCAACAAGTAGCAAGACCAGGATATTCTCTAGCAGCCCCATCAGTGTTAATTTTAACCCAGCCTGATGAAGGAAACTCCATCTAACAGGAAGAGGACATAAAACTTTACCACTACGAGTATTAATACCAAAACACTTAATCACGTTGAAATTCAACATATCATTCTTCATTGAAACTTTAGACGAATTTCCCACTAGACAAGTTAAATCTTTAATTACCGAAATAGCCCTAAAAACCTCAATCTTATCCTGAAATCTAACATAATTCCTCATACGTCATATAATCCAAATAGAAAAATTTATCACAACAAGCTTAATCAATTAGCAAAGGACTACCATCACTCTTAATAAAAGAAAAAAGATTATCCTTATTAGAGAAATGAGAAGTAAGAAAAATTTGTCGAACCCAACTCTAAATATGCAAAACATTAGAACATTCAAAAAAATAAATGTTGAATAGATTCCTTATGTTTTTCACAAAGCGTACACATAGAACATATATGCAAACCTTTATTCTGAATATGTTGATTTGTAGGAAGCTGCCCATGAAAAACTTTCCATAGTACTAGAGTTTTGGAAGGCGGAATAGATGACGATAAAATGAATTTACCCTAACCACAGGAAACTCCTATTTCAAAGAAAAAAATCCTAGCCGATTTAAGAGTGAAATTACCAGACTCATTTAAAATCCAATTAGGAATATCATGTTCCTCCCTAACCATGATATGATTAAAAAAATGAGGCATCTGCTGTAAAGATAATGGAATATTCCAATCACAACCTGTCCAAAACTGACTGATTGTATCCGAAATGTTAGCACCATCAGATAATCCTGCAATATTTGCTAAAGAAGTAGTAGAACATCATTTATCATTCCAGAATTTAATAATAGAACATGTACCAACAATCCAAAAAGTATAATCAAGCATAGTAGAATAAAACTGCTTAATTTCAGGCCAAAGAGATGAGGATCTATAAACCATTCTAAACTCATTTTTTTATTTAAGAACCCTGCCTTTCAAGAGAAAAGACCAAGGTTTGTTGCTATAAGCAATGTTCCAAGCAAGCTTAAGAAGATATGCATTATTTAATGATGAAAATTAATAATCTTCAAACCTCTGTCCAAATAAAATTTCGACATCACTGCTCAACTTGGTTAAGAAGAAGTGAAATATGTCATTTATACATATTAAAGCTATAAGATAGAAATCCAGTAATCACCGTATTGATCAACTGAATCTGACCCATCATGCTAAGATTTACATTTCCAAGATGCTAGCTTCAATTTGACTTTATCAGCCAAAGGTTGAAGAAATTGACACTTTGGAGCACCAACAAAGATAGGCACTCCTAAATAATTGAGAGGCAAACAACCATGACTACAAGAAAGAACACGTTGAATTTTGGTGACAAATCTTGCAGAATTATCCATGGTGAAAAAACTATTTTTAGAGTTATTAACATATTGACCATAAAATCACCATATGTTTTAAGAAAAATACTCAAATTTCCAAGAAACTTAATATCCCCCTACAGAAAACAAATATGTCATCAACATCCTTGCGGACTAGCCATATGTAAAATTTTCTTATCATTCACAAGCTTAGAGATACATTTCTAAGAATTTCCTCTACAAGACAGAAAAGTAAAGGAGATAAAGGATCATCTTGTTTGACACCTCTACTACAAGAAAAAAAACTCACCAATCTGTCATTTATTCTGATAGAAAGCATAGCTGAACGGAGAATTGTACTAATCCAACCGACGAACGAGGAGTAAAAACCAAAGCGTGTCAAAACTAATAATAAGAACTTCCAATTCAGAGTGTCAAAGGCTTTATGAATATCAACTTTGTAAGTCACATTATCTCCTCTAACCTTTTTAGAAAGCATGTTAATAGCTTCAGAAGCAATACTAATGCAATCTTAAATATGTTTACCCTGCACAAACCCATACTGATTAGGAGAAATAATTCTAACAATCACAAGTGCAAGCCTATACACCAATATCTTGGAAATAATCTTAAATTTGAAATTAACCACAAGTGCAAGTCTATACGTCAGTATCTTAAGAATTTTTTTAAGGAAAAAAAAATACAAAAATAAACCTTGTGTATATTTTAAAAATACATTGTCATTTAGAAATAATTATTAAAGTATTAAAATATTCTTATTCAATAATATATAACACCTAAAAAATATATTTTCTCTTAAATAAGTAATTTTTAAAAAGTGAATTATTTTAAATTTAAGGTTTAGGGTTTATTCTTTAAAATCCGTTTTCTCACTTGAATAGAGATACAAAATAAGTATATGAGCTGTCATAATCGTCGGTAACTATAGGCTTTTACTTTTAAAATTTTTGAATGAATCAATCTTTCCTTTCCTTTGTGTTTTAGTTTTGGTTAACAGAATTGAAAGAATAGGAGGGATGAATAAATTTTTTGACAGCGATGGCCACTAAATAGCCATCTAATGGGGTTCATGTGCAGGAATATGTGGCTATATATGTAGTGAAGCTCTATGAGTTGTGGAAAGGGAAATCACGAGTAATTGCACTGGGTTTTGACACCTAAAGCGGGCCACAGTTTTCTGAAGAAGGCAAAAGAACAAATAAAAGATGTGTTGCGTTTCATTTTCAGTCACACATCACCCATTCAATATTATTCATCCTTGGTAGCTTTTCTAGTCACCTATCTGGGTTCACTACGTTCCCCTATAATTGCCACTCAAACAACAAAACACCTATAAATCTACCGCACACCATGCATGCACCAACTTCAAACTACTTTTTTCGCACACAAAACTTTCCTAAGTTCCAATGCCAAATTCATCAATTTAGTGGCTTCTTCGCATTGTGAACTCACTGCTATGTGTGGACTTTTGGAAGCAGAAACCGAAATAAAGTAAAATAGCATATATTATTATTACTCAGACTTTATAAGATGAATTTCAAAAGACACGAAGCTTTGGAAAAAGTTAAACATATAAAGTTAACGTAGCGAACAGAAAAGGTTAATCTGTGGTATGATTGCGTCCACGAATGCGAACGAGAATTGAAAGATGAGAGGAGGTTGGGATATTTTTGTAGAGATGACGGTTGACGTACAAAGATGTCAATCTCATTCCTAAGTCCGTACGCAGAGAGATTCAGTAATAAACAAACTAAAAGGGCTTAATTAAACTAACAAATGAAGCAACAAAGATCACTTCATTTATAAACCACTGCACGGTGCATGCCTCCATACATGTCCATTATCACAGGAGTGTGAGAAGTTTGGAGACAAATGCAGAGGATGTTGCTTAACGCATTTGCCAAATTACGACTTCTTCGTAAGGGTCCCTTGTGGCCGGTGTGTGTGACCATGTGCACGTGATACCATACCATCTAAATGCAACCAAAACCAGGGTTGAGTGTGGAGTATGACCTAAGCTACATATTGCTTGTTTCACTAGTGTTACACATGTGTTATGTTATGCATTGAATAATGTAGCAGTGACTGTCATTTCATTTATCATAACACCTCTTCAACTTCACTTCAAACTTGTAAATATGTCTTTCACCCTACCTGGTTGGTTCGGATTGTACTATGCCACCAAAATAAACTGATTATTTTATTCAAAAAAACCCATAACTTGTAAAGTAATGAAATGATAAGATTATAGTATTATGAACAACGTAGACGTAGCAATAGTGAGATTGAGGTCAACGCGAGGAACGGCATGGTTGTCGGTCCCCATGGTGCATGCAGCCAAACATCACTCTTCATTGTACCGTAACTTTCTTAATGGGAAACCACTTTACCCTTTCAAATCTCAATATTATTATTTTCCACTCATCTGAAAAACGACTCATGTTAATTCTAACCATGTACCCGTAAGTAGAGTACGTGACTATGTTATATATCCACACACACCTTTCTCTTCTCACGTCATTCGTTAGAAAAAAAAGACATCAATAATTAAGACTCTCATCTTTCCCTTTTCTCTAGCTAGGGCGGCTAATTAACCCAATTAACTATTAATTAGTTCAAAATTTTGTTTAATAATTAATTTGCACAACATATTTTATGAACCCAAAAATCGTCTCCATTAGATTTTGTTTCCATTTGTCTGTCCTTTCAAAGATTAACATGTAAATTATATCATTATTTTTTTTATCTAACTTTTAAATTATTTATATATATACATATTTATTTTTATGTGGGAATACAGATTATTGTATTACTTCAAGTTTACACAAAAAATAATTTAACCTAGATAAAATTGAACTAATGGATTAATATCAAATTAAAAATCTTGTTTAACTGAATTGCAAAAATGCTTAAATTGAGTGTTGAGTAAATATGAGTCGAATTATTTAGTTCCTGCTTTAATTATTTTGGGTCCTACCATTTTTTTTCCTTTCTAACATTGGTTCCAAAAAGAAAGTCTAAACGGAAGCTAGTGGGCTAGTGCAATTAATACACTATCTTATTTGACGTTTTACGAAAGTAATTTTATTTTATCTTTTTGTAAATTATAACATAATATTAATCAGTGTTTTCTTATTTATATCTTTATATAACATTTATTAATTTTATAAAGTATCCTTAATTAGTTACTGTTCTCGCTTCTCGCCGGTTGAATTCGGTCGGATTTAGGAGTGAGCTCCTATCTGAAGTGTACTTGTTTGGGTGTTGAACCGAGTTGGAGATGCTATGGAACGAAGGGGGCTCCACTTCTTGATCACACTCCGAAGATCAAATTAGTGAGAGTATTTAAACTATAATTTTGTATCAGTATAGAGTTCAGAATCACTTACCTTTACTCGGGGTCTTAAACTCCTTTTATAAACATTCTTTCAACAACTTTCATCATATGGAGTATTGTTTCAACAATAAGAATATAATTTCAACAACAAGAATATAATTTTAACAGCAAAAGATTATGTTAACGTGCACCTTTATTTTCGGGTGTTATGCCATTATTCCCAACAATTTTGATTCGCATTTAAAAGATATATGCTTTAATTAATTCAGTTACTCATTATGTTATTTTTACTTTAAATATCTTTTACGTATAGACTACCAAACATATGGATCGACCTCTCAACACATCTTTAGGCCCATACCTGCCACAGACTTACTGACGGAGGTATAACTTATCTAACCAAGCTTACTACACTTAAGTATTTAAGCCGAGGATGAGAGCACATCCGGCTAGTACAATTGTCATGTTTTAGTGAAAATAACTAATAAATATAAATTTAGAAAATTAAAAAATTATAAATAATGAGCCCAGACCATAACATCAAAAGTTTATTTTTTCTTGATTTGATTTGAGAACATAAATATTTAGGATATCAAAACTTACTCAATCACTTTATATTTATAATGATAATGATAATTTTAGAATAATATAAGTTATTAAAAAATTTATCATTTTTAATTAATTTTTTTAAAATATATAAATTTTTGAAAGAGTGTAGTTTTGTTTTTATTTTATGGACTGAAATGCAATATTGTAAATTGAAATTGACAAATACTTTGGAAACTTGATTTATAAGTTATATGTTCACCTCTGGCATGAGATAAGATAGACCGTGTGAAAAGGTCAAATTTATTATTGTATCGTACATGTAGCATGTGAACCTTACCTTGTTGGTACAACTGATCAATTACGTTTTATCCTATCATTTTTGGAATAGTTTGTAAAAATGGTTAAAATCTGACTAAAATTTAACAACTTAAATGTAAATGGGAAAATTTTGATTCAATCTATTTAACTTATATGTGACTTAAGTTTTAAAAAATAAATATTTAATTTAATATTTTAATTAGATAAAAAATAGCCTGTGTAAAATTAAAAGGATACAGATTTTCCATTTCCTGTGGAAGGGGGCCGTTTTCCAAACCCTACTTATTGGTTTGAAAAGTTGGGAGAAACTTTGTACGTATAAAATACTATGCCAATCTCATGATGATACCATTAATTCTTCATTCGTCCACCTTACTCTGTATTGAATAAGAAACAACTCATTGGAAGTGAAAGTGGTAAAACATTTTTTTTTTCTCACCATAATGATTAATTATGTGCCGAACTTGATGGGGGTGAATCAGAGAGATATAATGTTATGAATTGGCGAATCTGAATGAATAACTTGGATGGGATAAATAAAATATAGAAAAAAAATGTGGTTTGATTGAATTTATTGGCAATTAATTTGGGTTGAGTTGATGAATTCACACGACTTTGGCCGTGTAAGCAAGAAGTTGCTTTATGCCTCCCAGTTCTAGGACAAACTACCATTCCATGCTTCCTTCAACTTTACGTGCATGGTAAGTGAAGTTGGCCAAATTTAACTACAGACACACGCAGACAAATGAAGGAACTGAGCTAAAAAAAAGAATAAGAAAGAAAACAAAAAAAGGGTCTGAGTGAAGTTGGAAAGTTGGAACCTGCTGGCTCTTAACCAAATGTGACCCTAGTGATTATGTTCCCACAACTTTTACGCTTTTCTTTTTAAAGGGACGAATACTATTTGACCACTTCACCCAATTCTTTTAGGCCACGTACAACCATATTAACCTGGCCATTTGAATTTTTACAATTTTGTGATTGAAGGCAAGTAGTACCATTGGGCGTGCAGAACGGGAAGAAAATATTTTGCGGGAGAAAATAGATAAGGTTAAGATGCCCAGTGGGTGGAACACAATCATTGCAATTCAAAAACCTCATCCCCACACACCCCAGTCTATTGTGAATGCTCTGGAGTATATCATATATAATATCACACATCATACATATATAAATGTCTTTTAATCAGAATAAAATTAGAAGGAACATTTTAAAGATGTTTTAATCCTATAAAAAAAATATTATGAATAGTACATATAACCCCAAACAAACCTCCAATGGTTTTTGTATCATCCCAAATACACACCTATTTAGGTTTGAATAAACTCCCTATATCATTTTAACACTTCTACCTCAACATAAACACACCAGCTTAAACAGAATTTGCCTATCTAAGGCAAAATGCTCTTTACAAAAAGAAGTTCCAACAAATATTAAAATTGTTGTGTTAATAGAATATTACTTTAACTTTGATTTTAAAAGGATATAGATAGTGTGCATGATTTAAATGATTTTTTGTTTTTTGTTTTGTTTTACAGAAGTTGGTCTGTTGAAGATAATTTTAATTTAATTAATTTTCTGTTAATTTGTTGAAATTGTATAAGAAAAATATATTTTATTTAAAGTGAACTTGTGTGTGACAATATTTTTAAACTAAAGTGGTGCATGAGAAGCCTGATTTCGGTTTAAAAATAAGTTTAATAATAAAACAATTGAAATATATTTATCATGCATAACTTCACTTTAAAAGAAAAATAAAATAAAAAAATATTTTTTCATACACGAGATTAACATATTAGTAAAAAGATAATCAAATTGTTTTCAATGTGCAACTTATATAAAGAAACTAAAATTGGGTTTCTTAAATATAACTTCTATGTAATTTCAAAATAAAAGTTGTAAACATGACTTCATACAAAATCACGAACTTCAAGTATATCTTATCTATTGTTATAATTGTTTTAAAAATCTATCCATTCCAGTAATTTTCACTATAATAGTAAAAAAGAAAAGACAATCATGTAAGACATGAAAAGTTGCTAAATAAGGTGGCAAATTAAAAGAATCCCGTTATTAGAAAACAAGAACAAAATAGACGACCAAAAAGTGGGATTCGATTCGGCAAAGGTGGTTTTAGCGATGAAAACAAAGGCTAAAGTTCCAACCATTACACAGGAATAACGGGTGTTTTATTAGTTAATTAATTGTACTCGTTGAGTAAATTAAAAATGAGTTGGACAACATGCAGAAAAATGTCTCACAACGACGCAAAGTCGGTGACTAACCCTTACCAAAGATCCCGCAATTGCCATGCCACTATAAATGCACTTCTTAATATATTGCTTCCTTTTCTCTCTTTTTTATTATTGTTATTATTATTACTTTTATTTAATGTATGGTAGATGGCACGCCATCCTACCATTAAAAGTCCAAATTATTTTGGAAAAAGAAAAAAAAAAAGACATTGTTGTGATCTCTATCATCTCCTTTCTTTCTACATATATATTCTAACTGATGTTTATCTGATTATTCACGTTTTCTATCATTTATATTTCTATTAAGCTCTAACGTCAGTTTTAATTAACTAAGTTATCCGAGGAGTTCCCAGCGTCACACGTTCATCTTAATATTTGCCAGTACTATGTACTTATCAATGCTTATTTTTGTGAGTCAAAGCAGCGAATAGTGGAAGTAATTCCTAAGACGAATAATCTATGGTATTTGAGAGAAAAAATAGTGGCTGAATTAAAACGTGATGGGAAACGAAGTAGCGTAAATTTGTGTCATTCTCATTCCTGAATATGCATAAAGTATATTAGTAAGTAATTGGGATTTGTGAGATTTTAGCGTAACGAACGAAAAATGGGATTAAGGAGAGGGAACCAATGCTAGGTTTGGGTTATGATGTTGCTTAAACGCATTTAGCTGCTTCCATCTTCTGCTTTGGGTCCCTTTCCTTCCTCGTATACCGAGCACATATCTCACTCAACCCTACACGCGCTTCACTTTGGCCCAGTCTTTTGAGTAGTTTTCAAGCCATCTAACATTCTCTGTTATTTTCACTTCCAAGAATTAATTATTATATTATGTCACTTCACTACTCAAAACATTTTCCTCTTGTTGCTGTGTGTATCTGATAATAATAAAATGAAAAAAAAAAAACTCAAAAAGGGTGTAGCATGAAAGTCAAATATGCAAAATTACACCTACTAATGCTTATCTTTTCAACTGTCGTCATTGATAGTCAACAGAGCATAATGTGGATAAAACATGGTAAAGGAAGAAAATCTGAAAGGTGGATAGTAATAATGAAGGGTGAAAAGCATTCGAAATTGAATTTTGCTTACTAGGATGATGTTCCTCTGTTGATTCGGAGGCGTCAACTAATTGAGTTTCACAAGCATAAGCAAAAAGCTTGGCAGTTCAAACTTGAGAAACCAATGCTTAATTGCTTGGTGCCGGCGATTCTTGGGACACCCTTTACGTGAATGGTAAGTGAAGTTAACCTCACCCCAATTATCTTATCATGCAAGTGTTAACAGCTGTGCTTTTTAAGAACGAAGGTTTAATATCATTTATGCTTACCTTAATTTTTATTTTATTTCAATTGGGAGGTTATAACTTCATCTTTAATTGAATCCAGAGATCAACTACTTCTGCCAGGACACAATTAAGTTTAGATTTCTTACCAAGTTAACTTCATTACTTGTTTACTTTAAGGATAAACATAAGTGTTTCTCATTAATTACCTTCATTTTAAATAATACCTACATCAATAATCTTTCCAAAATAGGAGCATAGGAGCAATTCTGTTTAGTAAAAAATAACACTCAATACCCATCTCAACATATTCATTATTAAAGCATTTTTTTTTACTACCACTATAAAAATCACCAAAAAAATATTGTTATATATATCCCCCACAAATTTATTCTGATACCACTATAAAAAAATAATTAAATAAAATTTAAAGACAAAAAATAATTAATCACTAAATTAATTAAATTAGATAAAAAAAATTATTAATATATGTTTCTATTATTAAAAATAATTTTTGAATTAATATGTAATTAGTCACTAAGAATTTAGCTATAATTAATTAGATTTTAAAATTGATAACTAAAATTTTAATATTTAATTAGATACCAATTTAATTAGATTCTAATTTAATTAATTTAGTGATTAATTTTTTTTTGTCTTTACAATTAATTTATATTTAATATTTTTTTAATTTATATTTAATGATTTCTCCCGTGTAGAGTGAATAGAAAAGATGATTTTGTTACACATAGGAGACTATTTTTAGTTTCTCTCCTTGTTTTTTTTCTATTTTTCTTTCTTCTATCATCTTACATCCTCTGCTTTTCTCTCTGTTTTTTTTTTCTACTTTATTTCCACGTTTTCACAAGAGAAATGGAGAAAAATATAAAAAAGAAAGAAAGAAGGGTTAAGACAAGGGAGGAGAATAAGCAAGAAATGCATAAAAAAAAACAAAGAAGAAAGAAGGGTTGAACCTTGTCTTCAAAATTCCCTTTCAATAAAAATAAAGAAATACGTTTTTTTTTATTAACTTAGATGTGTTTTAGAATAAATTTCTAACATTTTAACCAACACCATAATTTTTTAGAGATTTTATGATCTCAATTTCTATCGTGTCCAATAACCAAACTTACAAATTTTACGTATAGGGTAAAAATTAATACAACAAGGAGGAAATGGGAGAATTTTACATGTAAAATTTGTTTAAAATGTTAAATTATTAAATAAAAAGTAGGGTGGAGAGTTTTACACAACAGTAGAAAGAGTGTAATTAAAAAATTATAATAATTAGGTGAGAATTGTACATGGATGAGAACAGTTGTACTAATGAGTTGCAATATTTTGAAAATAAAATTAGTCTTACATCATGTAACTGCTTCTAGCCTTCTAGAACTAAGGACAATATTTTGTACATGTTTTTGTTTTCCACATATATATTAGTTTGAAGGTAGCATGCAAACCCACGTCAGTACATAAAACAACAAGGAAGCATGATAAAGACTATAAGGATGTATCATACTTTTCTACCTAAACAAGAAAAAGGAAAAACTAAACAAAAGCCGGCCACAACGATCAAAGCCAGATTATGGAGGCCTTTTCATTTTCATCACATCATTATCATAATTTAAAATGATAAACATGTTTCATATATTGTTTAGTTTGGGTTCAATTGTTGTAACTTGCACCGTATATATGCATGCATCTTGACAAGTATAACAAGCTATACGTCACCCTTGATACGGACTTTCCATCTACAAAAATTATTTGTCACTATGAGATAAAATATGAACCAATAATTGACCAAATTAATGGTGAGTGAAGTTGCTGGCTAATTAGTGATTAGTAAGGAAGACTAATTAACATGCTTGCACACCCATTTCATAGAATTAGGAAGATTAGGTTTTATTAGCAAACAATAGGTTGCATCATTTAGGTTCATAAAACAAAACTATGATGCATGGTCGGTACCTTATCCTGATTATATATATAAGGTCTTTACCAAAGGGACAAGACTTAAACATTTACAGGTATAGGGTCACTGTTTTTACACCAGTGATTAATTCCAAATATGTTTAATTTTGTATCACAATGAATCTAAATTCAATGTCGAGGACCTTCCAAACATATAAATTAAGTCACTTTGTGTTATCGAATAAATTATTAAAATGCCATAACATGTGTAAAATATTAAATTATATATTATTTATGTATAAGGTCATGACAATTGTAAGATGCATCAGAGGTTTAAGATTTGCCTGAATGCCAAATATAGGCATGGTGGGTTTGAGAGAAATGAATTTTTAGTTTGGGTATGTATTAATTTTGCTGAGTTGAATATGGCATATTTCGTGTGTAATTTTAATTAATTTTTAACTTGGGGAAATTTTTTGTGTGACATTATTAGTGTTTCTTGGTAAACAAATATTTTTAGTTGTTTCTAGCATTTTTAATGTGTTTTCAAAATCTTTAGTAAGTTTTTATTTTTAATTTTTTCATATAAGATATGACTTTGTTTTAATTTTTCTTCATCCACGTGTCTTTCTTTTTCATTTTTAATCCTTTTCTAAAATAAAATGAAGAAAATATTGTTATTATTTATATAAAAAAATTTATCAACAATTTTTTTATTCACAAAATTTTTAAAATTATTTTTAAATTTTGTAATTTGAAATATAAATTTATATTCTGGATTGTGCAATTTGAAATATTGTATAATTTGAAACATAAATTTTAAATTTTTAGATTTTATAACTCGAGAAGTTTCTGAATTCCACATTCTGAGATTAAAGAAAAAAACATTCAATGAAAATGTTAAAGGGTAATTTGAGTATATTTTTTGAAGTGTGGGGTGTAGGAAGAAAGACATGGAGGTGGAGGAAGAAACTCCCTAATTCGTAATACCTTCACAAAATTCTGTTAGGTTTTATAGTTGTTTGATATTTAATAGTGTTTTTTTGTCTTTTGAAACAGATAGATTGTTTAGGTTTCAATACTTATCCAATGTAGTAGGCAGGTCTAAGTAATTTTTTTTTATAAAATTTAATTATAGTATTATAGATATTATTTTACACTACTTTTCAATTAAAATGAAAATCATGTGACTACATGTATTACCTTAAAAAATGTATATATTTAATGAAATATTTTATTAGTTAATTTATTAGTACGATAAAAATCCAAATTTCATTGAAAATTAGAATATCATAATAATTTTCTTTTACATATATCTTATTATGCATGTGACGTGAGAATAATACAGTGAAATCATCTATCTAATTCATCTAAATAAGAAAAAAAAAACTTATTTAATAAATAAAAAATAAATTTATTCAAAATTTATATTTGAAAATTATTTTACATTAATTTTTTTAAAATATATTTTTATGCGGACTGACCTATATGTCAACTCTTATACAAGATGAACTAATAAAATTGTCAACTTTTATGCAGTCCGCCCTGCATTGTCATCCCTGTTTGTGTATTTGTTTTTTTTTTTCAACAAATGAATAACATGCCTTGTGTTATGATTCTTAGCAAACCATTCCTAATATCCATTTCCAAACATTTTCTTTCCACCCTCAATTTCATATAGGATGTGATCTTAAGGTTATAATTATTATATATTAGGATATTTTTCAGCCAAGGTTAAAGGTGTATTGAATTTTGTTAGAATTATAGGCCTTAAATGAGAAGGAGTGAATTGTTTATGAAAGATTTTCACAAATATTGAAGGTAGATTGAAAGACAATGAAGAATCAATCAATTAGAAATCATTTCAGCCAATTAGAAAATTATTTTTAATTTGATTACAGAAAATTAACCGGTTGTTTTTGCGAAACAATCGGTTGTTTATATCAGCATTGTTGAAAATCAAAGCAAAAACATATTTAAAGAGAGTAAGGATAGAGAGATTAACATAGAGTGTTTATACTGGTTCACTCTTTACCAAGAGTTACATTCAGTCTTTAGCAACCACTGAGAATTCACTAAGTAATCAAAACCTTGATTACACACAACACACCAAAGTGGTGATCTTTAACCCTTCAAGAACACACACCACCTTTGGCAAATACCACACAATTTTCAGAACAACCTCAGAAATTGCACAACACCAATTCACACAGAATTACAATGATCAATAAAGAAAGGAATGGAATACACCTGGATACAATCAAAGATTAAAGCACGGTGAATACAACACAATCTTATTCCATTCTTAAGAATGATCCAAAGCACTTTGAATTCTTCAAAAACTGATTTGAATAATTTATCTTTGATGATTAACAACCAAGAGTGTAAAACAACTTATTTAAACTCCAAACAGTTGGTCAAAGCATTTAATTCCATAACCAAAATCAGTTTTAATGATTTAAATGCCGCTTGTACTCTCTTAATACCTTTCCCACACTATTTACCAAACAGATTTATGAGCACATGTGTTATGCAGCAAAAAACTATATAAAATGAGCAACCACCCGTTCCTCCTTCCTTCCTTCCTTTTTTTCCTCTTCATGGCTAAATCAAATCTTCTTTCCTCGCAATGTGTCATTCCCTCTTGAAATCCCTTCCTTACTTTCACTCCTACTGCTACACTTGCTCAAAAAACCAAAACCACATGTTTTGCTGTCATGTGAAATTTTGCAAAACAAGAGCACACACCTTCTCAAACTTTTGCTAACATATACCAAAAAAATAGTAAAAATATATTACAAGGATTTATTCCAATGAATTAAATAACCCTACCACATTTCATATGTTTGCATCTTATATTGTATCAAACCACCGCTTACTTTATGGATCATAGGAAACCTTTAAACAAATTGGTTTCATCAAAAAACTACTTTCCTGACTACCAGCAAAACCCAATTAGTTTGACCAACTATGATCCTTCATTAAGTCCTCAACATCTTCCTTTTTCAGATTACACCTGCACTTAACCCCTCATCACCCTCAACTTGTTCTTCCTTTAGCTTTCTTTCTAATAGCTCTCAAACACTCCATAGGCTCCAAACACCATTGTGGATATGAGAAATTAGTTAATTTATCTTTACTTGTTATCCAAGACCAAACCTTAAGTTGTGCAAGCGAAAAGATCTTAATGCTATCTATTTTACCATTCTTAAAAAGGATTTGGTTTCTTTGCAGATTCCGACGATAGTCTGGCGGCGACTCCGGCGAAGTGGCGCCGGTGGCGGCTCCGGCGATACAGTGGGGCGGTGGCTGAAAACTGCCAGTGAACAGGGGGTTCACCAAAAAAATTGAATAACCCTATGCTCTGATACCATATTAAAAGGAAAAGAAAGAATATGGTAAATCCCTTATGTATATTGAACACATATAGCTATGTTTATATAAGAAAAGAAACATATGGGCTAAGCCCATTACATAAATAGAGATATCTAGTAATATCTATAATATCTCATAATATCTAATAATATCTAACACTTTCAAATCTCCTTTATCACTGCTATCCACATACACCCCCATACTCTATTCACCTCTTTTGAAGCCCAACCTAGATTAAATTGCATGAAATGTGCTCTAGCTTTCCAATGATTGAGAAATGTTATTCCTACCCATTTATTATTCATACTTCATACCAACCACACAATTTCACATTCAAAAAAAATATATGTTTTGTTGTTTCCTCTACTGTCCCACACATTACACAAAGCTTACTTACCAGAGTCACCCCTTTGCCCTCCAAATTAACACAAGTTGGTAACCTATCTAATAAAATTCGCCAGGCTACTACCTGTGTAGATGGAAGAGCTTTGATGCTCCAAAAATTTTCATAAAGAGATCTCATTTCCCCACTTACCTCATTTCTTAGGAGCCTATATGTAGAGATAACTGTATATACTAGCTTCTCATCATCCATCCAGACCCAAGACTCCTTTCTATATTTCAGTAGATTGTTATCTTCTAAAAAGCACAATAAAATTCTTTCCTCCTCCGTTTCCCATTTAAACAAAGTTCTTCTCCACTCCAAATTCCAAAACCACTTATTGTTAATCCAAAGCCCCATTTGAGATAGATTTGTCATTCAAAACTGATAATGAGAAGAGACGTGGAAATCTCCCACTCAATTCCTTGCTTGTCTTCTTAGAAATTTATACTCTTTCCATCTCCTATCACCCAGCTAACTTTATCTTCGAAGTCGTTCTCCCACTCATCCAAATCCCAAATTTTCTTCAAATCCCTCTACCACAGACTCCTTATTTTTCCAGTTCTTTTTTTAAGGCTCTCCATCCTCCATACTTTGAGTCCAAAACTTCCTTCCACAGACCTTCTGATTCTGATTGTAGTCGCCAAATCAATTTTCCTAATAAAGCATTATTAAAAATCCTAACATCTTTTATCCTCAATCCCCTCTCCTCTCTAGATTCACATACCTTCTCCTAAGCGACCCAGGCTATTTTCCTTCCTTCCTTCCCCCAGCCCCATAGGAATTTCCTCTTAATTCTCTTAATGGTATTCACCATTGTCACTGGCATTCTGAAGAAAGACATATAAAAAAGAGGGAGAGATGATTGAACAAATCTAAGCAAACAAATCCTCCTTGTCAACGATAAGAAATTACATTTCCATTTGTCTAACCTTTTCCTAATCTTCTCTATAATACCTTCCCAGAAGATGACCTTCCTTTGACTGCCTCCTACCTCGAATCCTAAGTATGTAAACGAGGTAGACATTACCTTGCAATAAGCATAAATGCATAGTTGTCCATTTGTGATTGATTTATACCTATTCCACCAATCCTACTTTTTGCAGTTTACTTTTAACCCTGGTGCTAACTCAAAATAGCAAAGAATTGCTTCTAGAGCCATTACATTTTGAATACTATTTTTACAAAGGAACATAGTATCATCAACATAATGTAACATATTGACCTTGACTTTGTTCTCACCTACTTCCACACTTTGCAGTATTCCTTTTGAGACTGACTGCTTGACAACTCCTTCTAGACCTTCAGCAACAACAAGAAATAGGAAGGGTGCCAGTGGATCACCTTGTCTAAGACCCTTACCCATTTTGAATTCTGATGTTGGACCCCATTCACCAAAACAGACACCACCGAGGACTCAAGGCATGCCCTTATCCACTCTATCCACTTGTAACAAAAGCCTAGTTTTCTTAACATGTAATAAATAAAGTCTTATCTTACTGAGTCATATGCTTTTTCATAATCTAATTTTAGAAACAAACAAGTCTCTTTCTTTCTCTCAACCTCCTCTAACGTCCCATTTGCAATTAACACACTATCCATGAAACCCCTACCCTTAAGAAACACAAATTGCTTTTGATCTATGACTTTACCTAACACCCTTTTTAACCTTCTTGATAGAATTTTCGTCACGATTTTATAAATGCATTCGACCTTGTAGTTAGCTTACCTAAATTAAATAATAGAACTATTTATAAAAAATATAATTATATTATAACAATATATAATAATTAATAATAAAAAGTACATTAGTTAATTAGTTCGGATTACTACATTTGTAAAGCATAAATTCGATATCTAAATTACGTTTAAATTTAATCGATTTGATTTGAATTTAATCCAATTAACCCAAAAATCCTTACTTACTTTATTTGATGAATTTGAATTATCATATTGCTGAAGTTGATTAAACAAGTTATCTATTCACAATTTTATCATTTTCTTATAAATAATCCTTTATTTTAATTAAATTTTATTAAATAATGAAAATCATAAGTTTGACTTGTTAAGTGAGATTTTAGATTCACAGATTTTTAAGATTTTCAATAAAGTCTAGTGTGATATTGATTAAATTAGCATTTTCATCAATATTAACATTTCCGTCAAATTTGTCTAACAAAAAAAATACTGAAAAAAAACGTAATATAAGTAATAGACACTGTTTGTGAATGTAACCTTAGCTTATTAATGACAGTTAGTAAAAAGAAGACTCCATTAAAATACAAATACAAGTCAATTTTAAAGATGTAACCCTAAATTCACATAACCAATTAAAACTTGCAAAAGAGTTCATATACCTTATTAAAGTTTTTCAAATATTTCAGAAACTTATAAAATAATTTAATCTAAGTACGATTAGTTCTTTCAATATATGATCCTAATTCGTAATATTAAATATGGTGATT
This sequence comes from Phaseolus vulgaris, assembly GCF_051622355.1. Classification (NCBI taxonomy): domain Eukaryota; kingdom Viridiplantae; phylum Streptophyta; class Magnoliopsida; order Fabales; family Fabaceae; genus Phaseolus; species Phaseolus vulgaris. Next base: position 33,566,462 of record NC_143499.1, read on the forward strand.
ATTTTTGGTCAATAAGCTTATCTATATTAATTGTGTTACCACCGTGAGACATTGTTTGTCTAACCCACCAAACATGTTTTTGGCTAATACACGTTTATGTGTGTTTTGTGTTTGTATGTTTTTTGAACAGTACATACATGATCGTTGGCACGCAATTTAGAAAAGTAAAACTTATGATTGAAATTAGAATTTTAATTTTAATTTTGATAGAATTGAAATTTATTATCATGATTTGTTTTGTCTGCGGAAAAAGTAGAATGTGAAATTATAAGTTTATTAAATGTTTTTAATTAGAGGCGTTTATAGGTAACATCTATATAAGAGAACGAGAATGCTATTAATAATTTTTTAGAATAGTAGAATATGTTAAAAAAGGTTATGTTATTATTGCAGTTTTAAGCATTGATCCTTGTAAAATGATTCCCACTCAACAGAATGAGAAATGAAGAATACAAAGGAATGGTCTCTGAACAGAGGGTGCCTAGAATTGCACCCACATCAAAAGACAAGTCCCAATAGAGTCTCTGACAAATTAGGTACAGTTGGGGCCATCATCATAGCAATTGTGTGTTTGTGGCTACAGATTGAAAATCTTAGTCTCCAATATTTTGACATTCTTGCGTTGCACTCACAAACTTTAAACTTGTTCATTACAGGCAATGGAATTGTTGTTTTGATGATCATATTTGATTAAAAGCTAAAAATGTTAGTAATGTTTAGAAGCAAAATTGGGCATATGAGGAGCATGTGAGGGAGTAATAAGCGCTTTGAATGTGAACTGAAAAAACAGAATGATAAAGTTCTGGGACCAAGTTAGGAAGAAGCCGACAAAATAATCTGAGCTTTTTAGAAATTTGGCAAAGATATTGTACATAATGTGAAGCAAATGTTGCACAATTTAGTAGTTCAGAAGGAGAACACAGTAGTGACCGAGAGTGTTTTCCTTTCTCCCACACAACTCAATCATGCCCATTACCCAGCACGTCTTTGCTTGTTGACTCCGCAACCAACAATGGGAACAAAAAGGACCATGCAATGCAAGAACTCAGTTCAAATTTAACCCATAAATGTACGGACTCAATTTTACAAATAAATAATATATATTCCACCTCCATCTCAACCCATTCATTTCTTATTTTTTAATACATTTCCTAATTTTATGTTACAATTATTTCCATTTCATCCAACTATTTTTTAATATTTTTCATTTTATCTATTTTTTTTAAAACAAACCAGTATAAATTTTTTGGTCAAAATTGATAGTAACGAGCAACAATAATATACAAAAGAAATAACGCATCACTAATTGAAAGTCAGATTAATTATTTTAAATTATATTAATTTATGTTGGACAAATATACTACTGTAAATAAAAAGGAAAAAAATTAATCAACAAAGGAAAAAACTTTAATTTATCTCTAATCAGTGTACTACCTAATTTTCTAAAAACAAGATAAATAACAAAACTGAATTTTCTAATTCTACCTTCAAATAACCTCTGATAAAAAAGGAACAGCATATTTCTACCAAAACGCGTAACATAATTAGGAAAGTATGTTTGTATGATATTTGTTAGACATAAGAAATAAGTTAAGTGAGTGTGATAAACGTTATGGTTGTAAAAGAGACATAATTAGGATATTGTTTTGAAGGCAGAAACGCAGCATAATTTGTTTGTGGCTATAATAGCAGCACTAATTGCTCCCACATGCTTGCATGAAAAAAGTATCACAAGAAATCAAAATGATGTTCTCTTTATAAGGAATGGTAGTGGAAGCTAAATCCTGTCCATTATTCATAAAGCTTTGATATGGAATAGGTAGACCTCAAACACTTAGTGATTGCAATGCATATCTATCATTGCTAACCACCATTTGCTTCCTTAAAAGTACCAGTTTCCACCAAACTAGATCCCTGCTGGTCGGTGCTTTACATCTTCAACCAATTTCTCGATCACACTTCAAATCTAATTCAACCCAATGCTTCATTTCCTTTTATCATTCCATTCCATATAAGCCCCCACACAAATCTATTAACGAGTCAAATCAAATGTTAGGATTAGAATGAGCCACTACTGCTAGTACTCTACTGTTTATGTTTTCAGCTTCTTTTACATCATAAACTATCTTTTGGGTTCAACTTTTGTTTTATGATTTACTCTTTTTATTAAGTATAGTTATAGTCTTAGTTAAGTTATATACCACTTGAAGGGGATTGTCTCATAATAACGAGTATCTCTCTAATATTTAGTTAAAACTAAAAGGGCTTTTAATAATTTTGTTTCAAAGATTAACATGTTTGGGTTACAGCTGACAAATCTACTGAAAAAGGTGTCAAACAAACTTTAAAAGAAAGGATTTGTAGTGTATCTCTTGTTCTTAACATGCTTATTAAAGGGTCCAAAATAATATCCCAACATGCACTAAGCAATCTTAATAATAACTTTAGTAAAATGGCTTTTGGGGGAAATTAATCAATCATATATATATATATATATATATATATATATATATATTACCTTTTATTTCAAAACGTAAATAAGCAATTGATCTTTTTTTTTTCTTTTGGGTACTTGTATATTTAACTATTGCCATATATTAGTTCGTTATTAGCAACTCAGCTATTAAACTCACGTTTTACGAGTACAATTAAAATTGTTCGAAAAAACAATTAAGGATACATAAAATAGAAAGAAAGAAAAAAAGTAGTCTTTTTATAGTTATTTGAGTGGAAGTGAAGGAATAATTTGTGTTTCTAAGTTGATAAAAGAAGACAGAGAGGGGTGGTAACAATTATTGAGAACAATGACATTTCATAATTTTATTTACTACTTTTTCTTGACCTTATTTTAGTATTATTATTATATTTCCTTTTTTTACACCAAAAAACGTGGTTAGAAATTCGGAAGAATTGATTGGGATGTGTGGATCGGAATGTGTGGGTGTGGATGTAGGTGTTTTTGTGGAGTTGGAATGAGTAGAGTAGAGATAATGATTTTGGCTCAGACTTGAAGATAAGAATGAAGAAGTTGTGGTAAATCTTTTCCACCTTCCATTCCAATAGGATGCCTTTTCATTCCCACAATCAAAATTTCTGGTTACACTTTTCCTTCCAAATATTAATTCTTTTAATCAGAATTTAATTATTAGTATTAACATTCTAAATTTATTTATTTTACCAATAAACATAATTGATATATTGCTAATATAGCGGATTTGTATTAACGAAAACTCATAGTAGTAGGAATTCAATTTGATCGTGCTTGAACATCAAACAATTGTTAATAAAATGTTGATGATATCTTTAATTGATCTTGATTTATGTTAATTTTTTTGTCAATGTTCATTAAGATTTTTTCTAACTAACACTGAGAAAAAAAATTCTTAGTTGATGTCAACCAAAATTGCTTTTAGTTTATATTGAGTACAATTATTCAAGGTTGTATTGATCAGATTTATGTTAACAATGCTAGTAGTTGAGATTTTCTTTTATGACTATATATTTGATGTGTCAGGTCAAATTTTTCTTAACTAATGTATGTTGAAAAATAATATCTAAGTTGATATTAGTTGAAAAGCTTCACAATAAACATAAAACTATTGACAAGAATAACATTGATTTCAAGAACAAAAATATAATAATTAAAAATATCGATACAAAATTAACCATAATAAATGTCAATCCAAAAAACTTGTTTACCTTAGCTAAAGATAAATCTTTCTAGCCAAAAAAAGTCCTAACGAATACCAAGATATAAAGAAAATATAAAAAATATGAAAAAATTTAAATTCTAACTTTAAAAAAATTATATTTATACTTGTTAAGGTAAAATTTAAAATTGTTTAATTTTAAGTAATTTAATTACTATTACCAACTTTTATTATCTAAATAATATATTTTGTCGTAAATTATTTTAATACTTCGATAAAAATGAAACACCTCTTAAAATTCTCTATTTTTTAAATAAAACTGACATAAAAGAAAAAGAATTTGAATAAAAATTAAACCATGACAAATAAACAAAGTTAAAAGTTGCAAAAAAAAGTATCTTCTTAATAGACAAATATGTATATATAGATGATCATCACGAGTACAATTTAAGGAAACTGTGAGTTAAATTTTATTAAAATTTATTGGTTTGTGTTAGTTCATTTATTTTTTTTCATTTTCAGGCATCAATTCAACCTAACTTAATCCGGCGACATTTAAGTTGGGTAAGACTACATCGTTGAGTAAATTGGGTTTATTATTAAAAAAGCGACATTAAAAAATATTAAAATTTTCAAAATTAGATGGAAATGGATAGAATTGTTAAATGTAATAGTATATTAAGCCTTTACTATCCATCTCAGCAATTTTGTTGTTAAATATGTTTAAGAAAATTACTGAAATAAATGGTGGCATTTTTTTTTAAGTGATAAACAAAATTTTTAGTAAGAGTTAAGATTTTAAAATGTTGTGATATTATAATACAATGTATAATAAAAATTTGTTTATTACGTATAAATAACACTGTTTTATTTTAATAATTCTTTTTACTTCAAATATTTTAAAAAAATTCTTATTTCAAATATCTTAAAGGTGTAAAGTTTAAATTAAAGATATTTTTTTAAAATAACATATTTAATAAAAAAAATCAAAATCTTTTTATCTTATTTTTCTCGTTGTATTTTATTCTCTTTTTATATTATGTATTAAGAAGGTGTACAGTTTTCTTACCTTCAATTTTTAAAGATTTAAAAATATGTTTAAATTATTTATTTTAATTTGTTATTTTCATATACCGCGTATTAGCATTAAAAGGGCATTATAATTTATTTAGTCCCCGTATACTTTCTTCCCGCATTTCTATATAGCGACGGTAGTATGATTATAATATAATCTGAAGTATGGGAATTTAAAAATGTATTTTAAATTAATTTATAAACATATTTTATATTATGTAATTTCAAATATTTTTTTAATTAAAAAATTTAAAAAAATATATTTTAAGAATTTAAAATATATTTTAAATTATATAATTTAAAAAATATTTTTAAATTACCTATTTTAAAATCTATTTGAAGATCTGAAATTGTACTATACGTAGTGCAATTAAAAACATTTTGTCTGGTTGAACTTAAAAGTATGAATAATTTGAACTTTTTCAATACTTTATAGTGGCGCATGATACGTTTGTTTGGATTTGGAGATGGCAAAAAAACTCAAGATAACACAGATCATGAACCACATAGGCAAAACAAGAAAGAGAATAAGAAGAGAGCGTGACTAACTTTAGAAATTCACTAAATAACAATCAAAATAAAAAATAATTAATTATTATATTAACTAAATTAGATAGTATTTTAGAGGTTAAAAAATTAATTGTATTAAAGTGGTTTTTATTATTAATAAAATTTATAAAATATTTTCTAAATTAATATTTAAATTAGTTAATATTACTAATTTAGAATCTAAAATATTAATAACTAAAACTCTCACAAGCTAAAATGTGAATTTAAAAATTACTTTATAAATTATTTTAATTATCAATAATTTTTTAATTTTTAAAATATTCTTTAATTTAATCTAATTATTTTAGTCTTTACAATTAATTATAATTTAATAATTTTTTTGTTATTGGGATGAGAGAGAAAAGAGAAATGAGAGAAGATGGAAGAGAATGAAAAACCCAAATGAATTGTAATTAGTAAGAATAGTGAAGTGAATAAATGGTGCAAATAGTTTATATATAAGAATACTATGCCTAAGACAGTGATGGTTACAAAGAGCAAAACTTGTCCAATGGAGGTCCATTACTAATGCTTCTGGACTTTATCAGTGCATGAAGAAATTATGGTAGAGAAAAAACAGCCTTAATTTGGACCCTCAAAGCCCATGCAGTCAACGAGTTACCACAAGCAGCGAAGCATGGATGAATCCACGTTTGGTGTTTTGGGCCCTTCGTGATTTTATCTCAAATATATATCGCAATTTCTCCCTCCACCATATCAATTTCAGCATGCACCCAATCAGTTCTAGAAAATGACAAAAATATCCCTCATAAATGACGAAAATAACCTTACACAAAAATGGGAAAAATTATTAATTTTTATCTGAAATATTTTGGATTTCAATTTTCGGAACATATTCTGAAATTTTTTATCCATAATGTATTTTTAGTTTTTTGTTCAGAATTTTTTTACAAATTTTATTTCTCAATTATAATTATTATTTTGAATTTTTAATTTGGAATAAAGGTAGTTTTGGAAATTTAAAAAATTGATATGGTGCAAGAGGGTAGTTTTGGAAATTTAAAAAATTGATATGGTGAAGGTTAAAATTGATATGGTGCAGGAAGAATTTGCCAATATATATATGTATATAAACTGATCAATGACTTGTAAAGAAAAGAATTAAAAAAAAATCCATCTAACGACAAGAATAAGATGAGTAATTAAATTTATTATTGTAATTAAAAGATATAAATAAAAATAATTTGTAACTAAATGATTTTATTAATATTTTTATATCAATTGAAAAATGAAATATTATTTATTAACTTTTGTTAATAGGTGAATCTTTCCAACATTATATATGTAATTAGTAACTTAAATTTTGAGATATATTAACAAATGTTTTATACAAATCTATATATTTATTAAATTTTTGATATTATAGGCCTTGATTCTAAGCATCTTGACGTTCGGCCTTTACAAAATTTGAATTAAAACCTGAATGCATCTATGTTGAGATATTAAGAACTTCAAGTAAATATATTTGTTTTTTCTTCTTTTTTTCACTATCAGTCCTCTAAAATAGACATTTTCCTTTAGAGAGTTAGATTTAATGTTAGATTAAAGGTATTTTAATTTTCTTTTGCTTATATTTTTGTTATTAAAAAGTATCTACAAATATATTTTAAAGTTTTTATTCATAGAGTCCCATTAATATTCACAAATGGAAGTGTTCACCAAAATTAAAATAAATTGTGACATGTTGATATTGAAAATATGTTTTGACAAACTTTTTTATAAATATTTAAGAAACAATAAGAAAAAAGTAAAATAAATTCTTCCATAACATTAAATTAGCTTATTCTCAAATTATAAAATAAAATTTAAATTACTTTAAATTAACTTATACACAAATTATAAAATAAATTTTAAAAAAACTATGGGATAGGATCTTTATAGTTTAGTTTATATTGAAATATATTTCTACTTATAAATAAAAAAAAATTATTTATTTACTTTATTTTACTCTTGTAAAAGGTTTAAGAAATTTATTTATCTAATAGCTTAAAGAGTATAGTTAAGGATATCCTAAGAAAAAATACCTATATTTCGCATCATTTTGTTCTTTATGCATTGTTTGGTTTTGTTGTTCAATTATTCATGCAGATGGAAAGGCGAGTAAACTACGCATTTGTATCCACTGAATGTCGCTGATTTCGAGTGAGGAATGACAAAGTTCATGGTTTTTTTTCCTCATTCAAGTAAAGAGAAAATATGGAAAAGTTGAAACATGTGCATCGTCTCTAATGCCTTTAACGTCCACACAATTTTTTGAAACAAATGTAAGAAAGATTATCAAATATAATATAAAGTTTTTTTTTATAAAAGATATATATTTTTTGAAAAAACTTGTGCGGGTTTTTTTATTGAGAAGACAACAAATAAAAGTTGTGTATATCAATTAAAACATGAAGTCAAACCAAAACATTTTTCATCAAAACGTGAAAGGACCTTGATTATGGTGGGTCTTAGTAAATGTGAAGTCTAATTACGTATATTCTAACATTAATCTCGTGTAATAAATTTAACTTCAAAAAATTACAAAAATTAGTAAGCAAATTATAAATCCAAAAAACTACACTTCTATTTTAAAGTAACAAATACTTCAAGAATCTACCTATAAAATAATACATGTACATCAAATTATAGGAAAAAGAGTACTCAAAGGTGAAATTAATTAAAAATGATAAATTAAAACATTCATGTTTAAAAAGTTCACTTCATTGTAATTTATAATTTTTTTTTAAAAAGGTAGATAATTAAGAATATCAAACGTCAATAAAATAAAATTATAAATATGTATACAAACACATAAGTCATTAATATTTTTTTCAGTTATTTTTTAGTTAGGTATTGTTTGCACTACTTTTGTTAAACCAAGAAAATATAATTTAAACAATCTTATACCAATCGATTGTTTAAAACAATCTAGTGCTTATAGATAAAGATAGTCCAGACAATTCTTGGTTATGATCATAACAAATCATGAGTAGTTTTCATGAACTAATATCTTTATCTTAAAGGGTGTTTATGAGAAAAGACTACATGACTATCATGTGATAAGAAGTTCAAACATAATTAAGTGTGACGTTCATCAAAATATTATACAACAAAAAATAAGAGGCTAAATACAAAACTATATAACAAGACACGTATTCAATTTGAATTAGTAAAATCGTCAAAAGAAGCAACTAACACATTGACTCAAAAATTCCAATAAAGACAGTAACACTATAGTGAAATAAAAAGTAAATTATAGAAAAGATGTTGAATAGAGCTTGAAAACTACTTCAAATTTTTTTCTTCATAATAAGTAGTTCATTAGACACTTTAAAGAGGTTGTATAATAGTTTGAAAAGGTTCCCAAATATTTCAACAAAACATTTATGACAACCAAACAATAGCTTGTGCGAGAGTGATAAAAACAATAATGTAAGACTTTCTAATTTTAAGTTGGTTCACCCTAACTTAGACTATGTATAGTTTTCTTTGGCAACCTGTAAAGGGCTCCAATTATGAAGGGGCTCTAGTTATGAATATGATTACAAATATTTTTACACTACCACTTCTACCTCACTTGAGCACACAAAGTTACTCCTGGATATCCTTTTGTCTTCTTCCCCTGAGATAAAACATGAGTACACAATGTCAACTCTTGAGTGAGTACACAATATCACTCTTGATAATAGAACAAATGTTGTTTTTAAAAGTTACAAAGAAACTCTCATAGGAAGAATACAAATATAATCACTCCTTATTCTAAAGACTAACTTCACATAATGAAGGATTTATAAAAAAAGGTACCTTATCTCTTAAATATGTCTATTTGAAGATCCTTTATCTAAACACTTCAAAGCTTTTGATTCTTTTGTATTGTGGAATAAGCCGAACAAATTCACTATAGAAGTGTCTACCAACAAAAATGTTAATAGGATAATAGAGATGAGATTTCAAATGTAAATGGTAGAAGATAAACAAATGAAGAATAAGAAAAAAACACATATAGAAATAATGTGAAGTGAAGTGTTAATGAACTTCCATCTACATCCATGACAAAATTCATTATGCTTATAGAAAGTTTCTCTCTTAGTGAACTCTTGAAACTCTCACAATTTTATGTCTTTATCGTTGAATTCAATCTCCAATAACTAGATAAATCCAAGCAATGAAAGAACTTGTTGCCTGACAAAATCTTCAAAATCATATGAGAGGGATTATGATTTCTTGACACCTTCATCATCTTTATAGATCCTCAAGAAATATCCTCTCTTACGAAGTGAAACTTGATATTTGTGTTTTGTTCTTCATGGTAAACTTAATTCTTGGATAAACCATTGTTTACATCACAAAACCAATAATGTTTGTGTATGAAATACCTTTCATATAACTTTATTCCTTTATCCTTAGGAACTATTCATTACTATGCTTGTAGTGTGAAACAAAAGGTGTGGAAATAGGATTCAAGTTTGTCGTTCCAAATGTGTCAAAGATGTTTTTGAGATAAATCTTTTGAGACACATATATATGCTAAAAAGATAGGCCAAGTTCAAGAGGGGAGGGGGGTTTGAATTGAACTTTCAAAATTTTCTTGAAAAAGAGTTTAGAATAAAGTTCTTAGAATAATCAACCGATTAAAATATTTCCATAATGCAAATCAACATGTTAAAAATTTAATTTCAGTTCAAAAACAAAAAAAAAAATAATCAATTAAATTTCACCAGATAAAAATTCAACTTGTTAAAATTTAAATTAACCAAGAACTATTCAAGATTAAAATGCAGAAATTGAAATATAGAGAGATAGAAGATCACACAATGACTTTTACATTGGTTCACTCTCCCACAAGAACAACATCTAGTTTCTTAGCCACAACAACCGAGGTTTAACTAAACACAAATCTTTACTATATAAAAACTACAAGAATATAACTCTTCAACCCTACAAAAGTATTTTACCCACAAGTAATACGCGATTACCTTAAAAAAATTAGAAACCCTATATAATCAGCATTACAAAAGTGAGAAGAATTAAAGGAACAACACTTGAGTTTGAGTTTACACATAACACACAAGTTCTAAATTTTAGAAATTCTTCTTCAAACAAGACTATATGATCTAAGATTTAAAAAAAAAAGTGTTTTAAAAACTATTTTTTTGCATATAAGTATTTCTCTCACAAAGTAGTAATAATTCACTCAAAAAGTTTTTTAAAAATTACCCAAAAAACATAAAAAAAAAAACACAATTTTATGAAAAACTGAACTATCAGTTTTAATAGATTAAAAATTCTATTTAATCTATTGATTTCACTTAAAGTGAAAACAATGGATTAGTCTCCTTAATTTTTATAGAGGCAAAGTATTTACTAATTTCTTTCATTAAATTTTAAAAATATATGCACTATACATACTTTGTAATTATTTTGTATTAATTTTTAAAAATAAACTATATTAGACAACACCTTTTTCTTTTTCTTTGTTGAGTTTTAAAAGTAAAAATATGTACTTCACCTCAGAAACACAGCACACCCAATTCTTCCTTCTAAGAGGGCATTCTTCAATGCATCCACTTTGCTGTCTTGTACTTATGTTGGCATATTCAATAACATACTATTCTTTGTTAATAAAATCATTAATTGCAATATCAACCTGGAATAAATTTAAAAGATTTGTTTAAAAATTATTGAGTACTGATAATATACTTGAAAATATATCATACTTGCTTACCTCCTTTGTAATTTCTATTAAACAAGTGTGCGAACTGATAAATCTTTTAATAAATGAATTAATACTCTTTTATGTTTCAGTAGTTTCCCTAATGAAATAAAATTAGAGTAAATCTTGCTTATCTTTAATAGGAAAAAAAATGGTGGAAAGGGTTAAAGGGGTAACCAGGTGGAATGTAAAGAATAGAATTTAAGATTAATAATATTTTTAGATAAAAAAAATATATTGGGTAATAACAATAAAAATAAAGGAAGGGAGTGTCTAGGAAAGTGTAAATAGTAAAACCCCTGAAATTGTTGAGCTTAAAAGGTGGGCCTAATGGACTTAGGAACGTTGGGCCGAGGTTCTTTCTTAAAGGACTAATTCTTTCTGCACCCCATGAATTGTGACCTGTATCTGATACAGTTTTTAATTTCTAAAATTGTCCTCAAGAATTGAAAAACATATCTATTCTAGAAAAGTAAATTCAGAATATATTTTTATATTCTAAAAATAAAATTTTAGAATTGATTTTTTAATTTTTTTTTTAAATTACGAAATACAAAAAAATACATTACAAAAGAAATTTTGAAAAATAAAATCTGGAAGCGTATTTCAGAAAAAAAGAATTCCAGAATTTTGATCCATACTCCTTTTATATGTAAAGGCGTTTTTGTCATTTAACTTAAACATTGAGTGCATATCACAATTAATCGGGTGCAGGAAGTAAATAAAAACCAGCAAAGTGAAAAACAAAAATTCACGAGTGGATTTAGCGAGTTTAAAAGGCAGCAGGGAAGCTTAGCCCCTTTCATTTGGTGCTGATCGGAACAGGTAACGTTGCAAACGCTTTCTCACACTCAATTCTCGCGTTTCAACCATTTCAATTGTACTTTTAGTATTCTTAAATGCTTCGTATATTTTTTCGAAAGGTTCCAGATTCGTGGATTTAATTGTTGTAATTACGTTTATCCTCCTAATCATTCGTCACGGTTCGCTTTGGTAATTTAGGGTTTGTAACAGATTTAATTTTGTTTTTCTATTGGAAGGGAAGAGAAGAGAGGGAAAAATGGGTTTCATCATGGAATTTGCGGAGAACTTGGTATTGAAGTTGATGGAGGACCCGAAGGAAAGAGATCGGAGGTTCAGGGAGCACGTTTATAGAGTGAAGGACAGGTGCGCGAAGACGAAGGAGATGTGGAGCTACCCCATGCGACCCTATGGTTTCTGGACATTCGAACGCCACAATTCTCAGCTTGCATGGGATGCCCAAATTAGCCAAGTTGCTGGTAGGAGGGACCCTTATGATGATCTCCTCCAACATTTCTCCGCTCCACCTAAATGAGGTATTATTCTTGAAAACCCTAACCTCCAAGTATGCAGCAGCTCTCAAATCTTAATGCAAAAGTGAATTTTGTTTTAGTTTTTTTTAATGTTCGATTCCTTTTGTTTGATTAGATTTTGTTTTTGCTGGTGGGTTACTATATAGAGGTTATGTTAGTACTTCGAGGCTGATGTTGTAATACCATACGTGCTCTTATTAGTTATGAATGCATTGTGTTTTTGGTGTGCAACTAGAGATTCAATGTTTTTTCAAACCTTTGGGTTGGGATTCTGGAGTTGGTTAGAAGGAGAGTTGATTGGGAAACTCTGCACCAATCTGTTATATATGTAACATGAGAAACTTGGTTTTTAGTAATGAAGCCTGAGGGGCAATGATTTATCTTGGTTTTAAATTAGTTCCTTACAGTGCGAGTCTCTTTTATTACATTTAAAAGTCAGCTTCTGATATTCCTTTAAAAACCGAAGTCAGTGGGAGACTTTTAATCACCAGCTATGTTTGCTTCTCTGGGATTCTATAGGGACTATTATTTTGGTCAATTTCAGAACCCTAAACACGAACTTCACCTTCAGGAACAAATTGAAGAGCTGATGTCATGATTCATGCATTTTGTCGATTATATAGTACTAGATGGAGAGTTGAGAGAGAAAACGAATGGAAATGTAGAGATGTGGAGACATGCTTTGAGAACATAGGAATTTTGTATAAGTAGATGTTAAACATAGTATGTGAAATGTATGTTTAGCAAAAGATACACCGGTTTGAGCCTTATAGTTAAAATGGGAGGCCATACCATACGTCACATAATTTAAGTGGCTTGGAACCACAGTACTTCATGATGAGAAAATAGAGAAAAAGATAAGCCATACAATTCAAACGGTTGAGTGAAATGAAGTAGTGCTGTATTATTATTAGTGATAGAAAAAGTACCACTGAAGATTAAAGGAAAATCTTACTGCATAACTATAAGAATTGTTTAGTCATATGGTATTGAAGAGTAAACAAACTATTTGGTCCCTATATTTGTAGGACGTTGTCACATTATTAGTCCCTAAACTACATGAAATGATGAAAGTAAAAGAGAGTCTCTGAAAGTGTAAATCAGCAATCAAATTTGTATAAAATTAAAAAATAATGTGACTGAGGTGACAGTATTAACATTTATTTAGAGACTAGAATGATGGTAACTATGTAAGTTTAGGAATTTATTTAACAACATCTTAGTTTGAAGGACTAATGTGACGGTGTCTTCCACTTTCAAGGACCAAAGTAACCATTTTCTTAGAACTGAATATTAGTGAGTAAAAAATGCCAACAAGGAAATAAGCATGGTAGTGCAAATATGAAAATATTATAGTATATGAGTGGACACACTAAATAATATATATATATATATATATATATATATATATATATATATATGGTTAAAAATGATTGCATTAGAGAGGGATGTGGTCAATCTTACCTTGGGTAGTAGGGCCTTGTGTAGAGAAGACTTGTAAATACCGTAATAAGCATAGTGCATTATTAGATGAAGGGTAGTGCAATATTTGAGGTAGAGGAAATTATGGAACTTAAAACAAAAACACTATAGGTCGAACCATGAAGAAAGTTTAGATTTAAATGGTTCATCATTAGATATGGTGTAAATTTGAACATTATCTTGTAGGAAAAACACCTTTGTTGTTCCTTTGAATTTATTGCTCTTTTTTTGAATTTTTTCTATTATAGTCTTTTGAAATTGTGATTAGGTCCGTTCTTATTTAGAATTGCAGTACCTACCAACCACTGTCTTATCTAATCATATTTTGTATTCTTTATTGATGCAGTTTTGCTGACCTTGGCTGTAGCATTATTGGTGGAAAAGGATGAATTTGTTGTAATTTCCTCTTTTATAACATACTGGTCTGTTATTTTAAATAAATGTTCCATATAACTATGGTGCTGGAAGGATTTTTTTCCCATGAGATTCTTGCACTATTTTGCAGTTTCTGGCAATATTTCTATTTTATCAATTTTCATCTCTCACTGTTTAGTGGTCTATTTTTTCTTAATAGAATTCAACTATAGGTCAGGTTTGCAATGGGAGTGGATTGTCTAATGTAGTGCTGTGAATGTTACTCTGTTACTATTTAGTTTACAGCGGTTAGATTCGTGTAGTGCATTGAATTTTGACATAAATCTTTTTTAACTAAAAGGATATTTGTTTAGCTTGTATCTCCTTCAACTCCTGAATCTTCATGTTTCCCCATGTTACCTTGAAAGAGTTCCCTGTCCGCTGACTGACTTTGTGGTATCAACATTCCAGTTCAGAGTGGTACATGCTAGTTGGTAAATGTTGGTGCGTTGTATTTGAGTAAAAGTGTTATATAAGGAAAAATTAGAAACAAACGGGCAAAGCGGATTGGGGACAAGAAATGGAAGAAACAATGCCACAATCCCTAAGGATTGATGAGTTGGGGAGGATTTTCCATCAATTAGCACAATTGGCAACTTGTTTCCTGTGGGAGGACGACCACCTTCATCGCCAGTACCTACCATAATTCAAGTAAAGAAACAAAAGTGAAAATAGGATCTCACTAATGTGTGGTCTTTGCCTTTTACTATTCTTGATCCTCTTTAGTCCTTTAGTGAAACCTCCTAAATTAAAATCCAGAAAGTATTAAATGGAAAACATGCAATGAGTTTCAAGCTCAACTCGGAAAGACAAAATTGGAAGACAAGAATAGAGCAATACAAACCAAGTAACTAAAATTTCAAACTTTTGTATTTAGAACTAGTGTTTTCAAGAGACAAGTTGGATTGGAAGCGTATGTATGAAAATGAAAGAACCAAGCGGTGTGTAGAAGGACTTCTTATTGAGGGGAACTTTTTCTTTCCTTTTAACAAATTTTTGAGCTTTGTATTTCCTTCAACTCCGGAATCTTTCGTGTTTCCCCACGTTGACCTTGAAAGTGTTCTCTGTCCACTGGCTTTTTGGTATCGACATTCCAATTCAGAATGGCACAGCACATGCTAGTTGGAAAATCTTTGTGCGTTGTATTAGTACAAGACTTGAGCATATGATCTCTTGAGTGAATCTTAAATTCAGTATCTCAAACTTCAACGAAAAATTTGAAACAAAAGGGAAATGTGGATTGAGGAAAACGAAGGAAAGAAACAACGCCACAATCCCTTAAATTTGATAAGTTGAGGAGGATTAGTCACAAATTGTACGAATTCTTTGATAAGATCCTAGAGTTCTGCACAAGAATTAAGTCAAACTAATTTTCTTACAATTTTAAGTTAAATTTCATTATCCAAGTTCTACCACAATGTTAGAAAGTTTCTCCCATTTGGAGGCTTGGATTTTCTCGCCTCATCCCATTAGGAATTAAATTATCCACTTGAAAATAATTTTCACTAAAATTTAATTATCCATTAGAATGAAGCCACACTAACCACTATAAGGCAAATCTTCTTACACCCAATCATTTTTAACCTGCACCCAACATATATTTTTAATTTCCAAAAATATCCTTTATTCCAAAAATAAAAATTCAGAATTGAAAATAATATATTTTGGAAAAATAAATCTGGAAGAGGTTATTGAGTTTTGGAAATAAAAATCCAGAAACAAAAATCAAAATTCTATTCTGGATAAAAAAAAATTTGGAATTGAAAATAATACATTTTAGAAAAGAAGATCCGGAAGAGTGATTATTGTGTTTTGGAAATAAAAATCTGGAAATAAAAATGAAAAGCCCATTTTGGATAGGAAAATCCGTAATACAAAAAATTCGTTTTGGAAAAAAATCTAGAACACATATTTCGGAAAAGGGAGAGTCTAGAAGGTATTTTTATATACACCTCATTTTTTTAAGGACATTTTTGTCTTTCCGCTGGAATCGGGTGCAGTGGTATGGTGCATGGTGCAGGAAGCAATTGCCCCACTATAATTGCTTGGAAGCCTATGAAACATAAAAACAGAACTGACCCAAAACATATCAATAGTCAAACAAACTTATGAGTTTTTTTATTGTATTGGTTTTTCTTGACGATTTTGTATTTAATTAAATTATGTAATTCGAAAAGTAATCATATATGTGAAAAAAGGTTACCGGATTATATAATCCGGAAGGTAATTACAAATTTAAAAAATGATTTTCAGATTACATAATCCAGAATATTATAGAAGAGCATTTTCGAAAATTTGAAAATTTATGGAAGTGAAAGAAGAAGGTAGGAAGGTGGAGGAAGAAATCGTCTTAGTCAATTTTGCTTATTTTCTTAATTGTTCCTTTTTAATTTTTTTTTCACATCTACGTTTTCTTTTCTCACTTTGAATCCAAGTTAACTTGGTATTTATCGTAATGTTATAACCTTTAATTATTTAATGATATTCTTTTCACGAACATGGGTCTATTTTTTTTTATGATCATAAGTTTATGCTTCTTCCACGTTTTTTTTAAACCAACAAATTATGTAAACACATTAAACTGTCTTTTCGAATAATAATATTCAGCAATCGTTGAAGGATAATTTATTTTTGAATAGTTGGAAAAAAATGTTGCATCATGACACAGACTGCAACTTTAAAGGTAAATTAAGAGAAACCTTTGATATGTAGTTTATTTTCCTAAAGTTTAGGTTGCATGTTGCAACAAAGACTCTTCAAAAAGGTGTATCTATATAGGGCAGCATTTGTGAAGGGTGCCAAAGAGAGGGAAAGGAAGGGAAGGATTAGATGCAAGAAGAACAAACTAAAATCTTGATAAAGCAGCTTTCACCAGATTTGTAGAAGAGAAGCTAGTTATAGCAAGTGGGGAAATAAATCAAAATTCACTCCCAAATATAGATGCAAATAATTATTATTTAATGCATTACTCACACGGTTAAATAAATGGTAATATCGAGCTGTACATAAATATAAAAAACTTAATATTATGTATGAATGATGAATTTTAAAAATTTCAAATAATTTTAAAATTTATAATTACTTTGATTTGTTTTTATTTTAGTTTTTAAATATTTTTTGTGTACATTAAATTATTTTTTAACTTTTTTAATTCAAAGAGCGGAATTAAATTTGTACTTAATGTTAAAAAAATGAAATATTTAATATTAGCATTTATAAAAAAAATGTCATATTTTTAAAAATATAAAAATTTAAATAGTATGATATGTTTAATAATTTGAAATGAAATATACCATAAGGAAGAGTTGAATTGTTATTTAAGATTTTCAAAAAAATTTACGAACAATGTCTAATAAACGTGAATGGACAAAGTTTAAAACTTGAGAAACGTATTATCAAATAGGTTTTTGTAAGAGAAATATCTGAGAGGCTCGTCAAATGCAAATTCAAAAGTTTGATAGATGTGTAGTAAAAAACGTTTTTCAAAATCTTGTTTGTAAATTTCATTATTCTTTTAGTTGTAAAATAATAATATGCGATTTATAAAGATAAGAGTTAAGGGAGATTTATAAAAAAAAAATATCTTTTTTATTGATTTGTCTGAAAATCTAAACTACATCTAGATCTTGATTAACATGATCAAGTTCCATTAGCAAACTAACACTACAAAATACAAAAATATTATTTGGAGTCAGTTACTTCTGGATAAACACAAAATATTATTTGGATTGCAACCGCTTTAACTAAACATAAAGTGTTGTTTGGAATTTAACCAATTTTAGTTAATCATAGAGTATTGTTTTGAACACACTACCATTCTTTGACTAAAACTTGAGTATGTTTTGGACTAAGCCACTCCTGGATAAACTCTTTGTTTACAGAAAGGGTGTAATCTAAACGGTCATATGTTTCTTAACTAAAATAGGATAATGTCCAACAAAGACGAATGCAATATGATAAGCCCTTTTAGGTTGGTAATGAACAAAATAGTATTTTTGCTCACAAACTAAAAGCTAAAAAGGATTGCTAAAAATTACTAAAGCTTTGTTATCATTCTCATTATAAGAGTTTCATCGGCATCATTAACATTTCTTCTTCTCATTCTTCAAATATATCTTCTTCATATAGATGTTGAGAAGAAAATAGTCTTCACAAATCCTTTAGAGTTGTTGTGAGGTCTTGCGAAGTTCTTATTCTTTGTCTTGTGTTTATTCATATTCAAGCTTGTAGATGCATTAAATGCTTTTCATGTAACATTAGATGCATATATCTTCTTTATACAACTTTTTTTACACGTGACATGATGTATTGAATCTAGGTCAAGCAGCACTTTTACAAACTTGAGCAAAGCATAGAGCCTGACGTATCTAATTTTATTTGTAGGATTGACATTCTGCCTTTTCAGAAAAGTTGTTTGCATGAAGAACCGTTAAGTGCATTCTTCAAGAGATTGATATGGACATCTCATTACAAAATTCTCTTATAAGACACACAGAGACGAGCATTCTCTACAAGCATAGAATAAGTATCTATAAATATTTAGAGTGTACTATAAATACTTCAGATTATGTACACTTATTATTTTTCGGAGTGAAAATTTACAAAAAAAAAATATATAAGCAAAATGCTTGCATCTGTGTAAGCAAAAACTTATCAGACAAAAGCATATAAGCAAAACGCCAGAGTCCGTCCAAATAAAAATTTATGAGGCAAAACATTGCAAATCACTTTTGTTTGTTCAAATAAAAAACGAAACATATAAGAAGAACATTTGTGTTTATTCAACCAGCGAAGCACTTGTGTCGATCGAAAGCTGATACTTACAAAAATATATTTTACACTTTGTTGTTAAGTGGATAATTCAAACAAAATATACTATGAGTTGAGCTTTTTGTTGTAACAATTTCAATCATTTTATTATTTTAAAGTTCTCAATGAAATTTTATTTTTTAAAATGTAACAATTTAACTGCTTTCATCAAATCTTCATATGCTATGTGTGTTTCTGACACTGTCACAAAATTTTAGATTATATAACGAACACACCTGTTAAATCATTACTTTTGATATTTTATCATTATAACAAAAAAAAAACTACTTTTGATATTCTTATCGATATTAAAAAACCTAAGAATCTTAAAAATAGTGAAGGGATATGAAAAAACACTTACAATAGTAAACCGAAGTAGACTATTAAGCCAAAATAGAAGAAAGAGAGAAAAAAAAGACACAACATAAATTGGAGAAAACAAATAAAAAAATTCAAATTCTTATTTACATAATCAAATTTTAAATTCTAATTTTTTTTAGTAATACTTTCATTAGTTTATAAAAGTTTTATTTTTTTTATAAATTCTTTATTCAAATAAAAAATTTACTATAAATATTTTATTTCATAAATAAAATGTTATTTTAAAATTATTTATCCAAATAAGAGTACTTATTTTAAATAATAATTTTTAATTTGAATAAATTAATTGAAACTTACTTATACTTCAGTTACTAAACTTAGATAT
The DNA here is from genome assembly GCF_051622355.1 of Phaseolus vulgaris. NCBI lineage: Eukaryota > Viridiplantae > Streptophyta > Magnoliopsida > Fabales > Fabaceae > Phaseolus > Phaseolus vulgaris. The sequence goes on from NC_143499.1 coordinate 33,586,196, forward strand.
TTTTTTCTTAAATTTAAATTCGAAGAGATATTTTAATTAAAGTAAACTATTGAATATGTATCCAAATCTAATACTTCTCCCTTTCTAAACTAATAGTCCTTTTAGTTTTTTGTTTATGAAAATTGTACTTACAATATATAACATTTACCAACTTTTTAATTTTAAAACAAATACTTATATTCGTCATTATATATATTTAAAAGTAATATATTAACTAAAATTTAAATAAAATTTATGAAATGTAAAAAGTTAAAATTAAAATATAAATAGAAAAAAAAATTATAAAAAATTTGAAATGATTTAATTATTATATCAACAATAACAATGTAAGAAAATTATACTGCTACTGAATTTAATATTGTCTTGTGAAAATAGAAAAGCATTCATTTAATATAAAAAAAATATATGCGATTAAGTTATTAATTTATTATATATTTAATATAAGTATAAATATAAATAAAATAAGACACGTGAAATTTATTTTACTGATAACTTTAAAAAAATATTTGTTTTAAATTAGAGAGAATATGAGTATATAATTTAATACCAGATGTATATAATTTTCTTTTATTTTGTTTCAAATAGTATTAATTGAAACTTTATTTTAACAATATTCCAATATATATGTATGTATACAAGAATAATTATAGAATAATTATTAAAGTATCACTTATACTAGAAAATATAAAATAATAGTTAAAAATTTATTAAATTACTTTTAATTAAACTTATATTAATTAAAATAAAATATTAAAAAGACTATATGGTATCGTATTAATGAATCATTTCTTCCAGCTCTGTACCATCGTCCTCCACCTTCATACTTTTGGTGAAAAAAGTTAGATTTATCATTAATGAAATTAAAAATTAAGTTAAATTCCTGAACCCTTCATAATTTTGTTATAGTGTAAATATTATTCTGAAATATTTTCGAATTGTAGAATTGAAAACTAACTTTGTGTTCCAAATTTTATAATTTAAAATTTCTATGAATTATATAATTCAGAAATTCAAAATTAAACCTAAAATATTTACATAACAGTACTTCTTGACTTACAACCATTATAAAGTTGAAGAAGAAAGTATGGAAGTGAAGGAAAAGAACAGCCATTAATAAAAACTTCAAAACCGAGGACGTCACGTGTAAACTTTATCGTGAAATATTATATAACATAGTAATTGGCACCAATTATTTATTTCCAGTTCACTTTCCCAATACATTAAAGTATCTTCATTGCATTGTTGATTTCTATATGTATAACCAACACATTGAAGTAGGACCTTTTCTCAATATACATTTATCACTCCTGCTCTGCCAATACCTATTGAAACTAACAAAGACAATAAATTAAATAGTATTAAATAATTTTAAAATAATGATAGTAATAATAACAATAATAATTATAGCTATTAATAATAAACATTCTTCTATGCCTAAACGATATCACATTATTAATAAGAAAACTATATTGTTTATTTTTATTTGTCATTTTTTAAATTTTAATATAGCTTAATTTCTTTTAAATCCTTAACTGAGAAAAATAGTAATGATAATAGAATGAGAAAATGTAATAACTTGTAAATATGCATTAAAGTAATAAAACCGAAAGATGTACAATATATAACCCACCAAAAATTGCATTAAGAATAGAAAAATTCAATGATTTCATTTTTCTTAGTAATTGTTTTTAAAATAACTATCTTAAAGGAACTAAGAACACCTCCTTGGAGATAGATGCTTACAAAATATACATAGTTGGTTAAAGCAACTTTATCATGGGAAGATATTGATATGATAATAAAAATTGCTTAAATTTTTTTGAGTTGTTTAGATAAATATTTATTGTTTGCAAATAAAAAAAAATATTATTTATCAATTTATCTATGAGTCCAACAAAGAATAATAAATGAATAAATAAGAAGGGATAATAATATATAAATAAAAATTAACAGGGGAAATAGAAAAAAAAAATCACAAATCGATTGGATAAAAAATGAAAAAACCACTAAATTAACAAAAGCCAAAATTCAAATTCAAATCATGAAAGAAAAAAAAAATCAAATAAATTGTAGAAGATTTCAATCAGGACCTTAAACATTTTCATCTGAACCTTGGACGCTTCAATCCGGACACGTTATGATCTATACCCCAAATAATTCAATATGAACCTTACAAAGTTAGATTTGATAATTGGACAACTAGATTTGGATTAACAAATATTTTTATATAATCAAATTTAAATAAAAATATAAAATAATGAATTCATTGAAGTTTTTTAATTTTTTTTATTAAAATAAAATTGATTGAAAGTTAGTTTAAATAAAATTTATATTTTGTATTTTCAAAATCATTAATATGAGTTAGTATCAGTTATAAATGTAAAGATCTAGAAAATAACTTTAGAGTAGAAGTGATATATTTTAAATGACACCTGAATATTTTATTATTAAAATGAAAAGAATATATAAATAAAAACTTTAGTTATTTAGGTTTTGAACTTGTAGATCTGATTCGATATAAGCTTACACATGTGACCCTTTTATTTTTAGGATTAGTCTTTTTTAGCTCAGAGTTCTAGTGATATAGTTACATTTTTTTTATCAGGACTTTGTGGTGCAGGTTAAGCTACTCTTGAAACTTTGGGTAGGTTTGAAGCTCTTAATGAGCATCTGCTCAAGTAAAGGTAAGGGAAGCTAGTTCAAATTACCAATAGAACTCTAGACTAGAAGATCTGGATGTGGAGGTGACGTAGTCACCAGTTTCAAAATTTTCTTGCAGGATTTGTTGTTTTTGTGTAGATTTTAGTTGTTTGAGATTGAAATGTGAAATTGTAGATATAAAGTAGATGTTGTAGAATGTATGAGTTTGGAATTGAATGAGTTAATGAATGAATTGAATAGTTTGTTGAATAAGTTCAAATGGAAGGTTTGATGAGAATTGATTGTTTGATTTTAAAATGATTTTGGTTTAGAAATAATATATATATGTATAGATTGACATAATAGTTCAATAACTCAATGAGAGTGTTTGTATAACTATGTGCAGGAATTGTCAATGTAATGTCTAGATTTATAAATTTATCAATTGAATTAAATGTTAGTTTAGAATTTAACAATTATAACAAGTTTAGATAGATATATTATGGGAATCAAGTGATTATATTATTACATAAATGCTCTGATCATATTACAGAATACTCCTATTTATATGCATGATATTCAAATTTTATGAAAAGATACTATAATATGCCACATTAAAACCTGAAGAAATCAGCGTCAAGGATACAAGCCCATGAAAACTTATAAATAGATGACCACTCACAGAGAGTAAACTCAACTCGAACTTTAACACTATATTCACTGTATACACAAAATTTGATGCTCTTACTAACTTGAGCATCAGATAATTTTCTGCAGGTGGAACCCCCCTCAATCCTTAAAAGCTGAATCACTAGAGTTTGAAGGAAGACCATTAGAAGCCCACCCGGATTTCGACATACCTCATCTCGACAAGAACAATATGTATATGTGTATATAAGCAATGATAAAATAGAAAATTTTATAATATTTTATTAAGATTTATTATATTTTTTATTTTCCAAAATAATCTTAAACAGAAAGATAAAAGTATTATGTAAAATGATTAATTTTTGCGTTCAAATAAATGTATGATACTTTTGAGACTTCCATTTTTTTTCTTACATTGAAATTATAAATTTATAAATTATTTATTTTGTTAACATTCTATTTATATTTATTTTTATAAAAAGGTGGCGTACGTGAAAGAATATTTTTGCTTGAAATAAATATGGGGTGGAGAGTGTTAGTGAGAACTCCCGAGTTCCAATAGTAAGTTAACGAGCACTCTCAGTTCGCCCAAAACGACAACCGAGATAATTATGAGAAACTAAACAACTTCAATTTGGTGAACATTTAACGCAACCATTCACATAATCACATAATGTTCTTCTTGGGATTGGTTAACATTCACACCCCACACAGTCTCAACCATTTCTTACACTTCCATTCACACCCACATTGCCCTCAAACTCCAACAAACACTAGACAGAACCAGATTTTATAAAGAAAATAGCTACCTACTACAGTAGTGGTAGTTCTAGTATTACTCAATAAGAATCCTCTCCCTCAGAACCTGCTTCATCTTCATTCAGTTTGCCTTCTCCCTGCTTAAACGCCTTGGCTATGTCATCAATTGGAATCAGGGGCAAATACCCTAACACACCACCACCCCTTTTACTCATTCCCTTCACCACATTGTTGTACTTTTCTGACCAGTGTGCAGCACTAGGTACTGCCATTTCTGCCACTGCATGGAATGGTGGATAGTGGTTCAGACCACCCCACAATTTCACCGAACCAGACACCACAATTTTCTTTGACTCTGTTGCAACATACTGTGCTGCTGCTCGTGCCCCTCCATATTGAGCCTCACTCACTACTTTTTCTGCCTTGTTTGTCATTTCCTGGACCAAGCAATTCACTTGGCTTGCAACTTGTTTAACTAAAGAAGGTGCATGCTCATCGAATTTGTGGGTTGATTCATCCACCTGCCACATTCATGTAACAATTAGTTCACCCAAAAAGGATCGCTTAGCTAGTAGCAATTTCCCAATTCATTCAAATATCTACAGTGGAATTTCAACTATGTTCATACAAGGACATGCAAAATTCACATAAATTCAGTTCATTTTTGTGTTCCCATGTACCATAATCAAATTGCATGATAGGATCAGAGTATTTCCAGGGTAAGAATGAAAAACAAAAAATCTACAGTATGCATGCATATATAATAGGTTCCATATAACATAGGAACATAAGGGTGTTATTCGTCCTGGTGTTCCTATAGTATTCATAACAAGAGTGTTATTGCCACGATTTACAAGGCAATTTTCACCAATTGAAATAGATCTTGATCTGGAAAAAAAAGAGAAAAATATAGTCAGAAACAAAATTCACCATTACAAACAGAGGACAAATTGTTTACAAAAGCTTCTCCGGATTAGGTTGAAGGTACATTAACATCAACAACAACAAACAAATCCAGAAACAAAACCAAAAATAAGAAAAGGAGAAACCTTATTGTCCACAAAAAGGAGAAGACGGTTTGGTACACCCTTGAATTTGTGGTAGACAGGACCCAGAACGGTAGTTACAGTATCTTCGACGGTTCCAACAGCAGATCTCAAAGGTCCTGAATTTTGCTTTGCGAAGTCGTAGAGATTCGAAATACACACAAAGCCTTTAATGGCCGCAATCCTAACAAACCCAAGATGTTTCAGTTCTTCGAGACCCTTGTGCTCCACATTCCTCTGCACAAACAACATTCACGTATTGTATGTGATCTCCGCAAAAAGATTGAAAAACCGAAATTGAGAAAGAAAAAAAAAGGAGAATATTGCAAACCTCTGTGGTGGTGGCCATTGTTTTCTCCGTCTTGGAACTTGCAGGTTAGTTGTTGCTGAAATATAACAGCACTCTCACTGGAGCCTTGATTTATAGTAGCAAATGGGAATCACATGGAGTTATATTAACCTAATCAAATCGAATAATTAAATTATTCTATAGTAATTGATTTCGTATTAACCTCGAAATATTAAAAGAGAAAATAGATACTACCTCGAAATATTAAAAGAGTACATAGATACTTGCTCAGAAATATTAAGAGTGCATAGATACTGCTAAATCGTATATAGCATACACTATATCTTATGTCTTCATAGCCATATAGTATATCCAGTAGAATCAGATCTGGTTGCTTTTGTTTCTAAAATACTTGGTGTAGAACAAACTCCGCAAATAGTAAACCGAAGATTTTTAAAAAATTATTAATTTTTTTAAAAGGTTATCTAGCTTTGTAATATTTAATTTTAAAGTAATGTTTAATATTATTTTTAATAGATGTATTAAAAAAATAATGATCTTTAAATTATACGCAATTAATTTGATAATGATAGAATTTATGATTAGTGTCCACCTAATTAGCTTGTAGGTTGGAGAGTAAATATCCATACACTTGTATATATTTTCTAGAAATAGAGTGATCATAAGAGAATAAGGAATTACCATTTTTCTTACCATCTTCTTATATACCATTTTTTTCATATGGTATCGTAGTACGTGTTCTGACAACCTCTCCATTTTTATCCGCTAAATAAGAAATCATGTCTGGCAAAGAAGGCACCGAGTCCGATGAGCAATTCGCAAAGACTGATTACTCGCTCAACAATAATGGTAAAAGTGATGTGTTTATAAACGCTGCAGGTCTGTTTGCCCATAACTCGTCTATTGATTCTACTACTACGAAACCATGGATTTTAGATAGCGGAACAACTGATCACATTGCATCGCTGCAAGTCTGTTTGCCCATAACTCGTCTATTGATTCTACTACTACGAAACCATAGATTTTGGATAGCGGAGCAACCGATCACATTGCATGTGATTCACAATTTTCACACACACTTCATCATCATTTATTCCAAATGTTAATTTGTCCACAGACTCAACTGCAACCATCTCATCTACGAGCACGATTAAATTCAATGGCAATATCTTTGCGTTCTTTCTTTTAATTTAAATCTCATGTTCGTTAGTGAGATAAACAGTTCACTAAATTTGTTGTGTCGTTCTTTTCCACATGATTGCGTTTTGCAGGACTTGGCTACGAGGAGGATGATTGACTCGGATAAATAATATGCAGACTTATACTACATGTCCCTTCTTCTTATTAATCACAAATCTAAAATCTGAAAAATCCTAAATCACAAATCTGAAAACCAACGTCTCTTAGAATCATTCATTACATTTACATAAAATCAATTTCAGGCATCTATTAAAACCATCTGCATTGACAATGGATTGGAATTTATTTAAATGTGTAATTTTTTTCTCAAAAAAGTATTGAATGTCAACGCACTTGGATCTACACTCCTCAACAAAATATGGAGTAGTAGAATGCAAACATAGACACATTTTGAACACAAGAGCACGAACCCTCCTATTTCAATACCATTTACCATTAGAATTTTGGGGGAATGCGTTTTAAACGCCACATATATTATTAATCGCTTGCCATCATCTTTACTAAAAAATAAATCACCTTATGAGCTGCTATATAATCACCCACCTTAACTTTCTCACCTAAAAACTTTTGGTTGCCTCTCTTACGCAACTGTTTTTTCACCTAACAAAAAAATGATTTGCGTGCTCGACAATGCATCTTCATTGGTTATCCTCACAATAAAAAAAAGGATACAAATTATTTGATACGGATGCAAACACTTTTTTTACAATTCGGGATGTCACATTCCATGAAAGTGTTTTCCCATTCTGCCAACAGTCTCAAACGCAATCCTCACCTCCATTACAAGATATTTTGCCTGTTATTGACATTGACTTACCCACTCCTGTCCAACATTATCCACCATCTTCTCCTACTCGTCACAATTCACCTGAATATCTAGCATACCAACCTTCTCCAGCCAACATTTCTGTTCGACGATCCAGTTGCATATCAACCCCACCTTCCTGGATTTAAGACTACGTAACGGGATCTCAAGCCAATCATTCAACCACTACCCAAGACCGACCAAATGGAATCAGGTATCCTATGCATCATTTTCTTTCTAATTCACGATTTTCTTCTACACATAGTGCATATCTTGTTAACATCACAAGCACCAAAGAACCTCACACTTATGCTCAAGCTATCCTTGATCCGAATTGGCAAAAACCAATGGATGAAGAGCTTTCCGGCTTGCAGCTAGATGAAATGTGGACCTTGACATCGTTACCCGTTGGGTAAAAACCCATCGGATGCAAATGGATCTATAAATTAAAGTACAAATCAGATGGCAATGTCGACAGATATAAGGCGCGCCTTGTCGTAAAGGGGTACACTCAGATTGAAGGTGTCGACTATTGTGAAACTTTTTCACCAACAGCGAAATTAACAGCTTTGAGGTGTCACCTCACCGACTGTTGTAGCAGCCAGAAATTGGTTTATTCACTAGTTGGATGTGCAAAATGCCTTCTTACATGACAAATTGCACAAAATTATTTACATGGACTTTGTTGGGTTTAATAGTGCCAAAGTTCAAGAGGGGGGGTGAATTGACCTTTTAAAACTTCTTCGCAGAAACAGTGTTTAACCCAGTTTTACAGAAAATAAATCGATTTATGTTAAAATGAACAGATTTATTTCAGCACTGTTTTTGTTTGAAAAGCTTTTAATTCAGCAAGGTTAATCACAAGATTATGCAGTGAGAATTTCCAGCAGCACACACACAAATATCAGATTTGAAAAACAGTGAAACACAAATACAGCAAGCTTCAATTTCAAGCAAGTGATTAAGGTTCAATTGATAGCATGCTAGTTAATTGAGTGACCTTTGCAAACAAGCTGTTCCTGTGACTTTTAACAGACTATGAGTGTTCTTCTTGATGTCAAGAAATTTTCCAGAAATTAAGAACAATGTATCACAACACAACAAGCTTCAACTTTAAGCAATTTGTTTAAGGTTCAATTAATAGCATTGACAGTTTCTTAAGCAGCCTATCACAGTCAGTCTGTTCAAATGGTTTTTAGCAGATTGTATACGTTCTTATCAGATTCAAACACCTTTTTCAGAAATCAAGAACAGTATACACAGTGCCCAGAAAGAACAGATTTATTTTCAATTGAACAGATTTATTTCTTTGCTGTTTTATCAATTATGCAGAAACGAAATTGCAGAGAGTGAGAGAGAATGAACACAAGCAGTTATACTGGTTCACTCAACCTGAGTTACATCCAGTCTTCACCAACAACAGGTGGAATTCACTAACACACAGTACAATCAAGTACACTTCCCACTGTTCTTGAAACCTACAAGAACTTAGGTACTCTTGCTGAAAAAACCTATTTCAGCACTCACACACATACATCCACTCTCCAAGAACACCTATCAAGAAGAGGATTCAACCAAACTATTACAAGTAATAAGAAGTGAAACGACTACACCTGATTGAGGTAACAAAGATCAGCCTTAAACCAGTAGGCAAGATTGCTAGAACAGTAGCTGCACCTCACACCAAGCTTTTGGAACCAAACCAAGAACAAGCACTTTGTGATTTTCGAAATCTTTGAAGAACAAATGCTAATCCTTGAAAACACTTAACTCTCTGCTGTCAAAACTTGTTTTTGCAAATGTATAAACTGTTTGAATCGTTGTTAAACTCAGAAAACAAGTTTGCATTTTATAGAAAGCCAGCTTATAACAGATTTTTGAAAAACAGTTAAAGCTGTTATAAAATGAACAGATTGAAAATAAAATGAACAGATTTATTTTCAAAAAGCAGTTAGAGAATCTGTTAAGTGAGGAGACTTAGTCAACCATTCTGGTGCATAGATAAAACTGAAAACGTTTAAGCTTGTCATGGCACCAGAGAGAAAAAGAATCTATTCATTTACAGATGAACAGATTTATTTTTTCAAAACGAAAACAGAGAAGATTTAACTATTTGAAACTCAGTCGTTTTGAAAAGAAGAAGACTTAGTCAAAAATACTTGATGCACAAAATCAAATTTTTACAAGACTTTAGCCAAGGCATCAGTGAAGAAAATGAATCTGTTTATTTAGAAAAGAACAGATTTATTTTTATGCAGTAAACGTGTTTTTGTGTAAAACATGTGAAAACAGTTTAAGAAAACTTATGCTTGTTCTTATCACATGGCCAGTGGTTATGAGGTGAGTTACTCAGCAAAAAGCTACTCTTAGACAACCTCTAAGCACTAACTAAGACATACTTAAAGCAAAGCACAAATACATGGAAAGTACATAAATGTCTTCATCAAACACTACATACAAGTCTTCATCAAACACAATCTTGAAGGGGCAGCAACCATCTTCAACAGACTTGTCACCCGGGCATGTTCGACAGGGGAGAACATTGTATGCCGAATCAACAAATCTCTTTATGGTCTCAAAGTGGCATCTTATACATGGTTTTCAACATTTTTTCATCTGATTAAATCTGCATGATTTCGGCAGTCCAAGGCGGACTACTCTCTATTCACAAGACAAAATAACTCATCATTTATTGTCCTTTTGATTTATGTGGACGATATTCTTTTGGCAGGAAATGATATGATAGAAATGCAGTGTCTTAAAGACGGTCTATTACGACGATTTTGCATTAAAGATCTTGGAGACTTAAAATATTTTCTAGGGATTGAATTTTCCCGTTCCAAAGCTGGTGTTTACATGTCACAAAGAAAATATGCGCTTGATATTTTGTAGGATTCGGGACGTGCTCTTCCAGACAAATTTTCAAATGAGCAATACCTAAAACTCACATCAGACGATGGAGAGTTATTAAAGGATCCAGTCAAATACATATGACTTGTAAGACGACTGATATACCTCATAGTTACTCGACCTGACATAGTATTTTTGGTTCGGACCCTAAGTCAATATATACAGGCTCCACAAAAACCTCATTGGGATGTCACAATTCGAGTCCTAAAGCACATCAAAAGATTACAAATATTACTATTGGCATCCGAGAACCATCTAACATTAACAACTTATTGCGAATCAAATTTGGGAGGTTGTCAAACAACTCAGAGATCAGTTTTCTTGGTTCTTCTATTATGTCATGGAAGTAAAAAAAAAAAAGACAAACGTATCAATATCATCGAGAGCATAATACCGCGCGATGACTAATACTTCTTTGGAGGTAGTTTGGTTACTATATCTGTTGCAGCACTCACTTTTTTTGTGAGAAAAATTACAAGCCGGGATAATCAGTCTTTCACATGTACCGATACAGTACCAACTCGTAGATATTTTTATGAAGGCATTGGGTAAGGAACTTTTTTTACGCAGCGACGCAAGTCAGGAGTTCATGATCTTCATCTACCAACTTGAGGAAACTATTAAGGAAATAATGATGATCAAATTATATACAATTATTATACGCAATTATATGTAATTATACGCAATTATATGTAATTATACGCAATTATACGCAATTATATGTAATTTGGAGAGAAAGTCTCCATACACTCTATATATTTCATATACATGAATTGATGTAAATACATACAAAAGAATGAATAAGGAATTACCATTTTCTTACTATCTTCTTTTATACCATTTTCTTGTAATTTGGAAATCAAGCTCTTTGCATGTAAACTTTTAACAAGCTGTAAACTCTGAGTAGGTGCATTGTGATGGTAATGTCCAACTGCCCAATAAAGATCCACCTTTTAAAAACTGACTTCGTGACACTCAAATTTGTACGAGCAAAAAATAATAATACGAGTAAAGAGCATTAAATGGCATTTCCTTTAATTGATATTTGTATTTATAGGCATTTGGCCAACCATAAAAGGGTTAAGTAAACCAAAAACAATTGTGTTTCTTATATGTACTCAGCTTTATTCAGTTGATCGTCAATTTGATCCTAATATTAGTGGTAATCTTAGTGTACTTTTGCTATGAGAAACTTGAGTGTGAAGTATTTCAGTAATTAAAACTTCATTACAAACAAGGTCATACGTCACTTTTATTTATTATGCATACATAAATCACACTTGGTTCTTTCTTATTAATTTTATCTTAAGATTAAGAAATCAAGTATTCAAATTATCATTTTTGTAAATTATCATTTTTGACTACAAAAGAAAGAATATTTTATTAAAGGAAGATAACTCTTATGTTGTGTTTGGATTGGGAGGGATGTGTGGGGATTTGAAGGAGTGGATGTGTAAGGATTTGAGAGGAAAGTGTGAAAAAAGTGATTGTGTTTGAGGTGAGATATGTTAGAGTAAATGTGTGAGTAAAATTATTGGAGTTTGTGAGTGATGTGATGGTTGCGATAACATTTTTAATTTTTTTAAAGGTGCTAAATGTATGTTTACAAACTTACTCTTATGATTAACAATGAAGTATTTGTAAATTTAATTTTATAAATTATTTCATAAAATCAAGTTGTGAGTGATGAGTCTGATTGAAATTTTAATTTTTTTAAATTATAAAATATTAAGACTACAAATATATTCTTATATTTAAAACAACCAATTAATTTATTTACATATTTATTTTTATAATTAATAATAATATTATATAATTTTTTTTATATATAAATAACTATATTTATTTTTATTATATTATAATTTTTTTATTAATTATTATTAATAATATTATGATCAAATAAATTTATTTAAATATTATTAATTTATTTAACTTATTGTTAACATATTTAGTTTTTCTGTTTTAAGTTATTGGGCTTTGTTTGTTTGACCCAACTTTCCTTTTTTTGTTTCAGCTAGATCTTAGTCTTTTTCTTATATATACACCATGTATTTTACTCTCTAATACACAAGTAAATAAGAATTTCTTTTGTATTTTCTTTTCTCTACTTTTCTCTCTTTTATGCTTAAGTCATTATCTCTTTTTCATTTGCAATTAGGGTTCATCAGAACCTCTCCTTCTCTATTGCGATTTCGTTTGATTACGTGCACTCCATTTTATGCACCACATCAGACAAGGAATATTCATCTTCATTAATTGTAATATGGTATCAGATCCATTTTGAGCCTATCCTAGCGAGTGTTTGTGTTGGGCGTATCGTGCCACCCGCTATCGGACCGCTATCAGACCACCTATAATATATAGTCCCATACACGAGTTGACAGTCTCGGCGTGAGGGGGGTATGTTGGAGATCACACATCGACTAGAGATTAGAGCCTTTTATTGTATATAAGTGGGTGCAAACCTCAACCTCATGAGCCGGTTTTATGGGGTTGAGTTAGGCTTAAAGTCCACTTTGTAATACTTATATTTATATTTATTATTATTATTTTAAAAATATATTTTAATTAATATTTTAATTTATAATTTTATATATATGTTATATATATCTTATGTTATAGAATCTATATACACATTCGATTATATATTATACATCGATTATGTATATTAATTTTATAATATAATTAATTATTTTATTTTATTTTTATTATTATATATAATTTTTTTATTATAAATATATTTAATATTTTTATTTTGTAATATAATCTTATCTTTTATCTTTTGTTTTTTTGTCTCATTTATTTTTCTTTGTCTTCAGCCTATCAAAATTTGGGGTAAAATGGAAAAATCATCCGTGTTTATGTGTTCTTTCTTAGCGTTACACTACAAGAAAAACTAAAATTACATACAGCCAAAATCTGTATGTAACACACAAAATCCTTATGTAAGACACAGTTACATACGGACAAAAATCCGTATGTAAAATTGTCGTAGATAACTCTTACATACAGATTTTGGATCTGTATGTAATTACATACAGATAAATCTGTATGTAAATTTCGTATGTAATTACATACGGATTCGTATGTAATTACATACAGATAAATCCGTATGTAAAATTCGTATGTTAGTTTCTTTTTTTCAAAACTTGTTTCTAGTCAAATATACATTGAGTGTGCCTTAGAATTTGATCATAAGAGAGTATATCCAGCTGTTTCCTTGAAAAAAAAATTCATGAAAGGTCAATCACCATAAAGTACAATCAAAGTTGTTTCTTTTTGGATCTGACATATTGTAGTTTCCAAAACTGCAGAAGATTGTTTTTCTCTTGAAAAATCAACCCACTAAAAGCAACTTTATTTTTGCTATCTTTTTATACTTATATTAGAGTGTGGATTCAACAGAATATTTCACAAAAACAATTTGTTTTTTTCTCTTCACATTCAAATGAAACTGTTTTTCACTGCATCTTCATAAACATATATGCATCATGGCCTCTTCATCCAACTCACCAAAGAGAAAGAAATCACGTGCCATCAAAGGAACTACAAGGGGTGATCATCTAGAGACTTGGTTCCTTGGAGGAAATGAGAAAATTGAAAGTTTTGTGCATGAGATAAGCAGAGAAGTCATCAACACCCCAAAGCTATTGTCATTCAACTGGATGAAGGAGCAAAACCTCAAGGAGGTTAGGAAGGTATTGAAAAAATCAGAAGCTACGGAGGTTTCTTGAGATGAATGGAAATACTTTTTCAAATCTTGTGAAGGTATTCTACACAACCTAATTGTTGATGGTGAAAACATGTATTCAAATGTAAAATGGGTAGATATGGAGATTACTTATGATGTGTCGATTGCCATCACTGGGATAAAATTCTCTAGTGCATTGATTAACAAAGGGA